>NC_136000.1:6468153-6578653 GCF_048128805.1 Centroberyx gerrardi
AATGGTGACAATGTGTGGCAGACGGTGATGTCAGCGTAGCTCTCGTACAGAATGAGTTTACAGTGGAGACGGACGCTGCTCGTGTCATTACTCGGACTCGCTGGTTTGCGAGGGGACGAATGAATGCATCATGGTTGGTAACAGGATTACAATGCTGTGGGGAAGGAGCTGGGTCTTACTTGGTTTTCAACAATCCATGCACTGGGAAACACAAACAGAAACGCACTCGCACACACACACACATAAAATTTTAGGCATTTGGCTGTCGTTAAGCAGAGCCACTTACAGTAAGTGCAGTAGTAGATTTAGCTTCAGTTGTTAGGGTTTGAGCAGGTTCTGAAATTAACCTTTTTGCTCACCTGACAAGGGCTGGTAAACTAAAACAAGACCTGCCAAGAATAGTTTTTAACAGCCTAAATAATTCATATACATTTTCACATGTATAGAAGCAGATACTGGGTTAACTTAACTTGCTTACTTGGATACAAGTTTGTTTATAATTCATCATGAAGTGCAACAGAAAGTCAACATTTGGTAGTTAAAGTCTTAAAAAGTTACTGTCCAGTGTGGCGGGTGACCCTTATTGATTTATCTGCCAATGTTTGGTGCTGTATGTTTAAATTTGACCATTTTCATGCCAAAATCAAAAAGGATTCAGTGTTTCCCCCAGAAGTTTATTCTTTGCAAGGTTGAAAAGCCTCTAAAACAACATTTAGACCATCATGGGACATTAAAACTCCATTAAAACCCATACCAGTTCGATTATTTTAGGGTTAGCAGCTCTTAAAGGCACGGTGGGGCAGGTTTTATTGCAGGTTTTACGGACTGACTGCTCTGAAGCTGTTGAGTAAATATCCATCATATCGCCACTGGGCAACATTAACTGGCTGATATCCAATTATTATTGAAAGGCCAATATCGGCAAACCAATATATTGGTCTAACCTAGTTCCTAGATCAACAAAATTACAAGCGGTCAATAGTAAGGAGTGCATAGTGTCCTGAAAATACAAACACACACACACAATCTGGGAATAGATTCTGCCCACATCTGAATCCTTAATCATCCACATCAGCACATAAAATCCAGAGAAACAAACATAACAAAGATGGAAACCAAAACACATGTGCTCAAGACGCAAACAGCAAAGTGTGCACACATACCGAACAATCAGAAGCTCAAGCACACAAAAAGCAGCGCTGCCTCCACGCCGTCCGGCAGCCAGTAATGGCCGCCGCTGAGCAGTAACCTGCCAGCTGCCCTCCGCCGGCCCGCCTCCACTGCAGAGCCATCATCTGAAGGGCCCTCGCCACAAGCCTGTGGCCCTCGCCTTCCAAATATAAAACCAGGAGCTGGCAGTTAAATCTCCCAACTTTCACGATTTTCGTCTTTGTCGCTTTAATTGAGGGTTCACATGGTTCTTTTCCTCATGTTTCATTAACTTAGAGCCAAAGAAAATACATTCAAAACCCATTGTGTGTTTCCAAAAATGCATGGCTGTCCATCTGAAAATAAGCCTGGTTTTTGCTTGATTCCTGAAAGAGTCTCTTTTTGGAGAAGCAATGTTCTTATCGCACAGCAGTGACTTATGGCATATCCTTGTTGTGAAATGATAAGAGCCAGGCGTTGGTACTTTACATTTTTCATCATCAGGCAACATCTGTGGTGTTTGCAGCAAGCGATGAGAATATTTAGTCACTGTTAGTAAATGTGAATCTATATGTTTTGACAGTTATGTGTTCACAAGTCATTACAGAGCATTAGGAGAGGACATGCAGTGTCCTTGGATATCAAGTCAATAACGCTGTCATGCTATAGATAGACACACACACACACACACAAACAGACTCTCTTACTCGCTCTCTGTCTGTCACACACACACATGCACACAAACTGACGCAAACATAAAACATATTTGCGCAGCATATGGCTCACATGCAGCCAGTAAATCAGCTCTTGAAAGGGCCCGAATGACTGAATTGTATTAAATTAAATTGCAAACACAGATGGAATGCACGCACGCACTCAGTTGACAAACATCTCCACAACAGAACCGGCCGCTTCGCCCGATCTGCTTGTCTGGACAATCTGGGCCTCAGGTTACAGTCTGAAAGAGGCACGGACCACGCTGAGTCATTATACTGCAGGCAGGTTAACCGAGTTTCTGTGCCTGTGTGTGTGTGTGTGTGTTTGCACGTAGGCCTGGCTGTCTTATGTAGCAGCTCTGCTTTTTGCCTGCAGTGCATGTAGGAACATTGGAAAAGTCCCATATGTGTGGGTTTGCTTATGTGATGGAAAGAGTGTGAGAGAACAAATCAAGAGGAGAGGAGAGATGCAGCCGGAGAGGGTAAGACTATGAGAAAAAGAGAAAGAGATGGAGAGAAAGACAGTTTTACGATCTCCCCAACCCACAAAAACTCCCCTATGTGGTGAGAAAACTCACTGTCCAACATTAGCTGCAAAATTGACAGTATTAAACAGTACAAAGCTATTTGTTGATCGCTGTAACTTTACTATGATGAATGATGAATATCTCATAACCTTCTGCTTTGGCAATGTATAGAATCTCTATGTCACGCTAATAAAGCACCAATTGAATTGAATTGAATTGAAAAAGACAGGAGAACAAAACAGTCGGAGAGAGATGGAGAGAAAGTATATGCTGTTTTGCACTTATGCATGTTAGTTTATGTAGCAACTCTGCTTTTTGCCTACAGTGCATGTAGGAACATTGGGAAAGTTGCATATGTTTGGGTTTGCTTATGTGACGGAAAGAGTGTGAGACAGAGAGAAAGAGAAAGAGAGAAGAACAAACCAAGAAGAGAGAAGAGATGCAGCCAGAGAGAGAGGGTAAGACTATGAGAAAATGAGAAAGAGACGGAGAGAAAAACAGTTTTACGATCTCCCCAACCCACAAAAACATCCCTATCTATGTGGTGAGAAAACTCAGAAAAATTGCAAAATTTGTTAACTTCTGTCTCTCACACACACACACACACAGGGAAATGATTACCATCACTGAATGAAACCTGTTAATGAAAACAGTACAGAGGCATTTGCTCTGTCGATCGCTGTAACTTTACTGTGATGAATGTTGACTATCCTGTAACCTTCTGCTTTGGCAGTGCTAATAAAGCACCAATTGAATTGAACTGAATTGGGAAAGATGGCAAGAGAGTCCGAGAGAGACAGAGGGAAAATATATGCTTTGTTTTGCAATGCAAGTGTGGGTTTGTTTATGTGAGGGAAAGAGCTTGAGACAGAGAAAGAGAAAGAAAGAGACAGCAAACCAGGGAGAAAGAAGAGAAGTAGTCAGAGAGGGTGTAAAACTATGAGAGAACGAGATAGAAAGAATGAGAACAAGAGAGAGATGGAAAGAGTTTCTGTTTTAGGTGAATCAGGTCTTGGCTGCACATTAAAGACTGTCTGAAACATCTGGGAGTCAGATGTCTGCCCTCAGTGCCAGGATCCCCCTGCACCAGACAGAGGCCGTGATATATCCCCTTACCCTCCGCTACCTCAGGAGGAGCGCAGACTCCAGCAGGACTGACCTTCGCCCAGAAAATCAAGGCGTGACTCGCACACTTAAAGTGCCATTAGCCATATGCTTTTACCATTATCTTAGCTCGTCTCTCACCTCTTTACACGATGAGGCAGCGTTGCACCAGAAAAATTCCCCTGACATTTTCGGTGAAGCTGACGCCTCTGCGTCAAACGCTGTGCGCGGAGAAATCTGTTTAAATATATTCTGTTTTTTGCGCAGAATAGGAATACATTAGCATCCTATTTAGTGTCTCTGTATATATGCCTCCATATTTAATTCTTTGTGGGACAAGAGTCTCCTTGTTTCCTCCTTCAGCCAAAGCCAAAGCCACAGCGGCCTGGTCCTCAAAATCTCGCAGCTCATTCTGCCCACATTTCCATTCATTCTGTCCGCTTGGACTGCGGTTCTGCTGTGGTATTTGAGAAAGATTTCCATTTTTTCATATGTGACATCAGGCATTAGACAGTGACATTCATGAAAACCAGACACTGGGCGACAGAGAGGCTCTCCTTCCTGCTTGTAGACTTGTGTTGAATGACTTCCTTATCAGAAAACTCTGGACTGAATCTTTATCCCTTATAGCGTTTCATTGCGGTCAGATCCAAAACAGAAACTATTACATGAACTAACACATGTTGCTAGCTGCGCACTCTTTCCAAGCAAGCCGCAAGGCCTGCCATTGATGTGAATGCTGTCTATGGACAATTCCAGACTTTGTTTTACACCATTTGAGGGAAGCTTTTATCCAAAACCCCTCACAGTACCATGAGTGCATCAATTTGTACTATGGGTGGCCCCAGAAGGAAACAAACCCCAGAGACCGGCTGTGTGAATGCCACACTCTGCCCACTGAGCCGACAAACGTCTGTCAAACGTCTGTGAAATGAACACAAACTCTGAAAAGCAGATTGTGTTGTGGACACAAATAATGTGCAGATTATATTGAAAGACAATAGTACAAATTGGACACGCTGTTTTCATCTGTTTCTTCATGTGAAAAAGTTAGCTAACGGTTAAGTTAAGGCAAGTAAAACAACATTGGTTATGGTTGGAGTTAAGTTTAGGCAACTAATAAAAGTGGTTAAGGTTCGAGTTAATGTTTTGGTCATGGTTAAATAAAAAACATTTCGCTGAAATTTAAAACTGAGTTGGGAGCTGAGCCTGTGTTGTCGGAGGTGAAGGTAAATGTATCCGCCCATCCACTCCTCCGACCTCCACACCTTTACTTTCCACCGTGCTATTTCAATGTCAGATTCCCTCCTGTTTCCTCCACATAATCCTTTTGTTGTGAGGAAACATATCTCTCTCTCACTCTCATTTGTATTTCAAGACATCGTGCTGCAGAGGACATCCCAGTTACGTTCTAATTCAAAACATCAGTGGATTCCTTCTGCAAATGGCAGCAGGGTGGCATGATGTGCAGGGACACCATCCGTCAACCGGACGTCCAGTGTTCAAGCCCCCGTGACTTTTCAGAAAGCATCCGCCCTGCTGAAGTGTCCTTGAGCAAAAACACTGAATCCCTACCAGCTCCAGAGAGCGCTGACTCTGCACTCTGGCCTCCCTGTGGAGAGGGGCAAGAGGAAAGAAAATTTCTCCTTAAGGGGATCACTGCAAAAAATGACAAGCCGTCCAGCGATTTATTTATTTTTTTCATGTTTCCAGACCTATCAAGCTTATTTCATGATATTTTTAGTCAAATTATCTTGCTGCACTGGCAGATAATCTTGCTGGTTTCAATAAATTTCACTTTATACCTACATGCCAATATGACTAGTTTCAAGAAATCATCATAAGACAATGAAGAAAATCCTGAAACAAGAAACTTTCTCCAAGAAAATTTCACACACAGTGAATGTCCTGAAACAAGTTATATTATCCTGAAAAAAAAGGTAAAATTTGTTGAAACCGGTCAAATTTCTGAAATGATTTCACTAAAAAAAAATACTAAAATAGGCTTGAAAAGTCTGGATAGAGGATAAAATAACTTAACAATCCTGTCAGATTTTGCAGTGTAAACATCTCACAACCTGTATCCATGGTCTGTGCTTTGTTGTTCATAGTATCTGAATCAGTTGAAGCCTCTAGTGATGTGTGGAGCCGTGCTTGTTATGGCCAACCACCCCTGAAGAACAAATTAGTTCCTGCTGTCCAATAACGTTTCCATACTTGAGTGACAACAGGTGCTCTACTTAGCACCGCTGGGTTTAAAACCTGCCGTTTACTACACGCTAACTAGCAAAGCGCTAAAATACACTGCGCTACAGGCTGGCGTTCTAAAGGCTGTGACTGCCATTGAGGTTGAAAGTTGAGTCGTATTTTCATTTATTTCCATTATCTTCCGTGATGCAGCATGCTGATGCTTTCATGCAGACATGGAAGCTGCTTTTAGCCTCAAACAAAATGACTCACACCCGGTGATGAAGAATTCCTTCAGAAGTCCATGTGTGCAGCAAGTGTGTTTTCCTCCTTTTCATCTTTGCTTTTGTGTTTTTTTTTCTCTTGCCTGGGGACGGTTTCTCTTGTCCTAGCATGGCTGTCAGCAGAGGCGATTCTCTCTTTAAAGTGACAGAACGTAGCTGAGTGAAACTTTTTGAAAACGTCATGAACTGCTTTTAGTGAGAAGAGGTTTGAGTGACAAACCATCAAGTGTATGGAATGATGGTATGGAAGAGGTCTGAATTATTGATATTTCTGTGATATTTCTCCCATTAACAATGACAGGGTCTTCACTGTAAAATATTATGGATGTGTATGACTCACAGTGCAGTAACCTGCCTTTTATTTTGTCCAAAATTCGGGGGAATGTATTCCATTGTAATGACGCAGGCTTGTGACTAACAGTTTGCCGGTTCCATCCAAATTTTGATCTGTGGCCCTTCATCCTCAACCCAGTGACCAACAGCAGAGGACTGTTGTTCTGTGTCACTTCACTTCATAATATGGAAAACAAATTTTAATTAGTTAATTTATTCCATTTTACAGACTGTAATTTGAATGTGTCGAATTGTGTTATGGTATATAGATATGGTATCGCTTATTATTTCAAAATATGTAAAATTGTCTCTTCCGCTCTGATTCTGTATAATCCAACAAGTAACTTTTTTAAGTATCTATAGTTCAATTACTGTGCTTTTCTGTAACTATAATGGATTTTTTTAAATCACATAAATATAATCCTGTGGAATTTAATCCAGTACTCCCATATGATGGTGGTAGATGATGTAATGATCAAAAGTTATATAGCAGTGAATAAGATGAACTATATTCATTTTTTGGCTTTGTTGTCAAACTGTCCCGGTCAACCCTCTCTATCCATCAAAAAAAGTTGCCAAATGCAGCTGTTAACTAAAAGTCATTTGAGCAAAAAAGTTTTGAATTCATAGCTGCTTCATTAGTTTTGTGACCTTGTTAACCTTGCAGGCACGAGGCACTGAAACATTGATTTATTCTTTTACAGTACAATGTTTCCCATAGTTGTATTTTTTCAGAAGCTATGTCGGGAGCTCTGCACATGGAGATCAATTATATCAGAAATGGAACCAGGGAGAAATTATAGAGCATATTTACAAGCAGCTATTTATTTGGGTCCCATTAGCAGGCTCTGCACTCTGCCATCATTCCCTGATCCTGGTACACATTTATGGCCATAGACTCACATTCAAATTCCAAAACTTGCTATATGCATGTGTTGCGTGTGTGTGTGTGTGTGTGCATGTATCCACAGACAGATAGATAGAGAGGCAGAGAGATAGGTAGAAGACACACACATTCACACACACAGACACACACACTCTCTCACACACACATGAATTGTAATGTTGTAGTAGTCCTATGTGGCAAACACCACCCATCTGGTACTCTGCAGGTTAGATACAAACACTGGGAATTATTTGCAAATGGCCTCTTTCTGGATATGATCTCACACACACACACACACACACACACACACACACACACACACACACACACTCTCCTCACTGATTCTGCAGTCAGACACCTCTCTCTTTGATACATCTTAGTTAGGTTCAGAGTTAAAACATCATGGGGCACCACAGGGGGCGCAGCAGTGCAGCGGCCTCACTGTGACTCATCCTGAGGCAGAGCAGCACAACTCTTCTGCCTCCAGCAAATCAAAGTTGAGAGTGAATCACTTGAAGCCTCAAGTTCAATAACAGTACTATACCTAAGAAAATGTGGCACCCCCCAGCGTGCGAACACACACACACACACACACACACACACACACACACAGTCAAGCATGTAAATCTAGATGGGATTCACCCTTATGTGATGCTGATCAGCCAATCAGCATCCGCACTTGTTTTCGTACCGATGTGATTTCATTTCATGAACAATCGTTCCGCATGTTACTCTTTCTCAAGTCAGTTCAAGAGTTCTTTCTTCCTATTTTAGTTCTGTCACTGTGTGTGTTAACCCACCACAGACACACACACACACACACACACACACACACACACACACACACACACACACACAACTCAGTTAATTTCAGTACAATTCAGTTCAATTACATTTAATTAAATTAAATTCAGCTCAGCTGAGGTCAGTTGAATTCAATTCAATGCAATTCAGTTCAATTCAATTCCATTCATCTCAATTAAGATCAGTGGAGGTCAGTTCAATTCAGTTGATCTCAATTCAATTCAGTTCAGTTCAGTTCAGTTCAGTTCAGTTCAATTCGGGTTAAGCTCAGTTCACTTCAATTCATTAAATTTAGTTAAACTCGATTAACTTCGGTTCAGTCCAATTCACTTCAATTCAACTGAATTAATTATAATTCACTTCAATTCAGTGATGCTTCATTGGTACAGAGTAATCATATCAAAACCATACAGAGAAATGACTAGGCTACTAATTTTGGTACAAGAAAACATAAATAAATCGCTGCAGTAATGATTTTTGATAGGAACAAGTACAGCTCCTGTTAACTTGTACCAGCTCCTGTTGCTCCTGCTGCTCCTGTCCCTCTGGCTGCAGTGTACTGACAGTCAGCAGTGGATGAAGGGACTGATGCTTCAGATCCACAGCTTCCCTGTCTGGGATAATAGAGCCGCTGTGCCTGACCCTTCCCTGGCCCTGCATGTAAATATTTGTCATTCCCTGCGAGCTGCAGCGCACCGCTTCCCCTCCTTTGGAAAACAAACCTATTATTATCATCTTTTCTTCCCCGCGCCCAGCCGATCGTTTTGTGGCTTGTTTGGCGTGTAAATCTAGATGGGATTCACCCGTATGTGATGCTGTTATATAACGATGGAAAATGGTTTGAAATGGCCACATTTAGTCTAATATGCCATAGAATATTATATATTATAGCAGACTTTTACCCCTGAAACACTGAATGATCTGGCTGTTTGAACGTTTATGAGTCCTCAGATTGTTAGACAGCCACTTTCGCACAGTTTATAGCACATGATAGCTAATAAACGCAATAATTTTCCAATAGCACTCCGAAACAACAAAATCTGGATATTTTCTCTATTTCTGTGTTGTTCAGTTTGGTCTTCCACACAAATGCCCATAGGTTCATTGGGTAAAATACCACAGGCATGCTTCAGCAGTGTGAGTCAAATAAATGAAGGTCCTTAACACTTTCCATCTCTTCGCCGCCCATGGCAGTGAGTCAGTTTGAGTTACTGTGGCGTCTGATCCACTGGGGACATTTTGATAGCCGGAGTGGTTTTTAAGAGGTTTACTCTTCTTCTAAAATATAAGACGTAAGAGACAGTGTACGGGAGTTTTTCACGTGCCGTAGACTACCAAAAATTCTGAGGCGTACAAAGGATTTTGAAAAGCTTTTACTGTAAAATCCCATCACAGCCTGGGATATTATTGCAAGTTTCTGCATTTAGGGAAAATTCATTTCTTTTCGAGTCTAAATTTAAGTCGAAACTTTAATATCATCCACTTCCAGACGTCATGAAGGACGTCACGGTGAGCCGATTCGCCCCCCCTTGTAACAAACCTCACATCGGTGATCACTTCACTCTGTCACACCGCACAGAAATTAATGTATAGTCTACATTTACAGCGAATGACGTCAGCTCCCCATTCCTATGTGAGGTAGTTTGCCGGATAGATGTTTGAACTGACGTGCGTCATCTCTCTGCAACCTACAGATTTGTCATCCCACTTCCACACTGGAGAGAAGACTGACAGGATATATATGTGTGTGTGTGTGTGTGTGCGCGTGCCATATTGAGCTGAATATTCCTGTATTTTAGTAAAAGTATAGAGTGCTGTTCGCGTGTGTCAGGAGAAAATGTGTTAACAGAGAATAACATGAATGGAACCAAATTTCACATAGTTTCATTTGGAGTGGAACCAAAATTCAGCACCATGATGAACAAAAGTGTCACTTAACATGGATATTACTGTGAGTTTAATATATATTTTTTGTGTTTTTTGCATTTTCTTTTTCTTATCATTCTCTATCATTTGTTTGTGATCTTTTATAGCACTTTACAATAATATATATAAAATTATAATAATACCAAATATACTTATCATCATTATTATTATCCTATTCTGGCAGCATGAAAGGAGCTGTGTATGTTTATGTCTTCCCTTGAGAATTGATTTAATCTGCTTCAGACTTTGATAAGCAGACCTTTGCTGACCTTATAAAAACCCCATATTGATTTTCTTTAGTAAACAGATGGAGTCCATATTGTTTGATAGTGAATTAGATATAATTGAAGCTGCGGCTTTTTAATGGTGCTGTTGTGTTTAACCGGCTCAGGCTGAAAGCTGAAACCCAATACGTGCCCTGAAGAAAGTTAAATGTTGTGTAATGATGTTGGCCGTTGCAGGTCAATGACAGCAGTGAACAGAGAATCTGCACATCTCAATGGCCTCTGCCCTGCCGCCCCGAATCAGCTTTTGGGAGCAGTTTACTGATTTGAGGTAGATTCAATAGGATCTTTGTTTGGAGTGTAAACACAATCACAATGCCTCTCTTGGACAAGATCAACCAATATTCAATGCCGACGCAATATCCCACTGTCTCCAATGAGCTGGCATTTTCCCAGAGACGACAGACAATACCCAGCGAGCCAAGAGGAAAATATAGCTTCATTAGTGACCCCGGGCCGCGTGTTTACTCAGAGCAGAGGAGGGCGTTGTAGCCATCGATCCATCCTCTTTCATGAGGCTTTGACTCATTGAGCGGAGGACTCTGGATTGCCCCCTTAAGCCTGCGTTCATTAGGGTCAATGGTGGGTAAGATTGAAGTAGGGAGGAGTGTTTGCTCGGTTCGACCCGCCGCTAATACCGTCTCCGTGCTGAGGGGAAATGATGGGTTTAACTAGCGAGTGTGGACACCGGCAGTTATCGGTGGATAATTGACCTCACGCCCACATCATTGATTTTAGGAATGCTGTCGTGTTTCAAGCTTGAGCGCTGCTGTTTGCAACGGCCATTGACACTTTATAGCGTTGCATTAATGGGATTTTACATTAGAGGCAGCGAGTGTAGGTTTTATTTGCTTGCGTAAGGGTTGATATATGTCATTATATGTGCTATGATGATTTTTGGTAGGTCATCTGATGGAATTGTTAGTTCACTTACTGTAGCTGCACAGGTCAAAAACAGATACATTTTCAATAATTTGTTTATTTTAAGTTTCATTTTTAAGCAATGTGTTTTGTTTTATTTTATTTTCAACGTTTGTGAAACAATGTGATTCCCCTTGAGATCAAGGCTTTATTTTTCTAAGCCTAGTAAACATACCAGACACAGTTACAAAGAGAACAACAATATATTCATTTCATAATAGGCAATAGACAATCTAATAAAAACTAAGAGAAAAAGAAGGAGAAAGAGAGAAAGAGAGAGGCAGAGGGGGGGGAGTGGGGACTGGCAGTCATAAAACAGCCAACTTAATATATTGACTGCTTCTAATAGATTAATCTTTCATTGTCCTAACAACCACTCCAAATTTATGAGTAACCGCTTCCTGAATTTTCTCCTCATTCAGCAGGTTATTTCATGTAGGCGGGGCAGAGATCATGCAGCGTTTCTCACATATTTCTGTCCAAGCTTTAGTCAGCAAGACAGTCGGTGGAAATGACTCCCTGGACGTCAGGCGACACCGTCCTCCTCACTTCTGAGTAATATTGAGTGAATTTACTGCATGAATGTGGCTCAGTGTGTGCAGGGAATTGGATCTCTCAGATGTACTTCAATCATAGCGAGACAATTTGGAAACAAAACAGCCAATCCATTCCGATTTCCTCTCAGCAAATCAATTCAGAGGAAGGAAACTGCATTTACCAAACGACAGTGATATAAATGAACTCCAGTCTTTTCATCTTGCTTCATTTTCCTGTGTGACCTTTGTATGCAACTGGATGACACACTGCTTGAATGTAACTGAAAAAGATTGAATGAATGAATTAGTGATATGTACAGTCTATCAAATTCATACATATATTCAATTTAGAGTCTACAGTTCACCTGATTTGCATGTCTTTGGACTGGAGCAAGAAAACCCATGCAAACAGAAAGGGCCAGGAATCAAACCCAGGCCCTTCTTGCTGTGAGGAAACAGTACTAACCACTGAACCACCATGCCACATCTTCCTGTATAACATGAATAGTCTAATTCTGACTCTGACTTTGCTTCATTTTTCTGTGTGTTCTCTCCCACAGCAACCGGATGCAGTCTCTCCAGGTGGACTCGGTCCAGCGCTGGATGGAGGACCTCCGCCACATGACGGAGGTGGAGTGTATGTGCGTTCTGCAGGCCAAGCCCATCGGGGTGGAGGAGGACGCCCAGCAGGGAGAGCTGATCGTGGCGTCGGCGGTGGGCGGCGGGGACCACGTGGCCAGGAACAACCTGCAGACGCTGCTGCGCCGGGCGCTGGTGGTCAGCACCGAGCTCGGCAAGATGTTCCAGCGGCTGGAGAAGGGCCGCTGGCAGAGGGTGCACAGCACGGCCGTGCGGGCAAACTGCCACGTGCGCTCGCTGGTGCACGAGTACGGCGCCGCCCGGAACACACCGCCGGAGATGCAGAAGGTGAGGGTCGATGTGGGAAGGGTTTGGGATTTGATGCCGGCCTGGGGGCCTCACAAGCTCTTGATGCATCGCAAAGGCAATTTCAAAGGAGAGGAGGTCATGTATTAGAGTTTTTAATGTGAGGCATTGAGACTTCCTGACACAACAACTAAAATATAACTTATAAGGTTTAATTAGCTAATAATTTCATTTTGCCATGGTGTCACATTGGTAATATCTCATTTTGGAACAAAATCCATTCATATTTTTCTTAGGTTCATCAGTCTAACATTAGAAAGGCCATCAACTAACTTGACAGAACTGAAAGATCTCAGCTTCCAAAGTGTCCCTCCACTTTCAACACAGACCTGTGTTTAGATCTTCAAAACCATGCAATGAAATAAAGGTTATAAATTATATTTACCCTTTAAATTTATGGTCTGTTAGCCTTCTCTTCCATTGGCCTTTCTAGTACCAGCCATGCATGAGGTAGTTTTCAATTATGCCAAAACAGGGAAATGCGCAGATTAAATTCCAAAGTGATTAGGCCTTTGCTAATGGAGAATCAAACGTGATTCTGTATCCATTTGGTTTTGTGCAAACCATTGCCTCTCAGAGGACCAATGGAAAGGCCAGAGCTCAGTTAGATGTCAGTGCAACAAATTGTTGAAAAGGCTGAACTGCAAGAAATTGAGGCTGGTGTGGCTACCATGGGTGTTGTTATGGTGATACATGGGGCTGGTGAAAGGACAATGAGCTGAGACATTTGTTCCTGTAGTTGTTGTTAACATCTACACGATCGCACTGCAAGGATGCTGTAAATTAAAATCGAACACATATTCATCTGTAGCCAAATGATTGCAAAGTGGGTCCAAAAGTCCAAAGTTTACCTCATTATCTCCTTTCCTGTATAAGAGGAACGTAACTCTGCTACCTCTCATGTTTCGTCACGCTGATGATAAAGAGACACGTTAGAAATCACTGATGTCTTTGACTAACGTATCCACGTATTCCCCTCAAGCGCAGCATGTGGAGTACACCCACCTCATCCATATTAAAGGAGATTAAAGTTCCTCTGCACTTCTGGTAGTTCTCTGGGGCTGAATGTGTGCATCACATGGTGATCTTTGATCTTCAGCATGATATTCATTCTTGTGTGTTTTTGTGTTTTTTTTTCCTTTTGCAGTATGAGAAATCTCTACTGGAAAAGTGTATGGAGCTGACCAATATTACAGAGAGGTAAAACTATAAAAAGCAAACAAAGACAACAGTCATAATAAAAAATAATGGTAGATTAATGTGGAACATGTTGGTTTCTGTTTTGTCAAACTGTGCCGTCATCCACAGGTGCCTTCATACCGATGATGAGTTCTTCCTCAAGTCCATGAGGGAAGCCATCCACGAGATCCTCACCGATGTCAGTGATTCGTTCAGCAACATGATTGACATGGCCTTGGCCAATGAGATCCAGGTATGTAGCGTTGAGCTGAACCAAAGCTTCCCCCTGTCTAGCAATGTTATGGTCTTCACATTTGCTAATTACAAGTTGTGAAACAGTGAGGGAGAACCAATGAAGTGGCCATTTCTCATATGTCATTGTCACAGCACAGTTTCCCTCAAAACTGAAGTGTCAGACTGTCTGTGTGTGTGTGTGTGTGTGTGTGTGTGTGTGTGTGTGTGTGTGTGTGTGTGTGTGTGTGTGTGTGTGCGCGTGTCATACCCAAGCACTCCTTGCCAGTGACTCTCCTGAGGTATTGTGTATTGTTTTAGATCCCAATCAGTAATAAGTAGTTGAATGGAAAGATAAACATGGGTTCAGTAGGCTATTATATGGTCACTGCACTAATGGAGGATTACATCATCTTTGTATGACTTGGAGAAATAAGGACAGAATGTAAACAGACTTTACATTCCACTCTAATTAATCCATGATTAATCCATGATTACAATTAAGGATTGTGCCTCATTCAGTTTAAGAGTTAGACAGAGAGTTGATGGGTTTCTTTTTGGATCCACTAATTGCATAATTATTAACGTTCATGGGTCCATTGCTTTCCTCTTGAAGTAAAACACCTGGTACACATCTAGCAAGTATCTGTGTTTGTGTCCCACTCACAAAAGTTATTTCTTGCATACAGTTTGATCAGGTATAATGCAATTTGTTACCCGATAGCACTTTCTAGATGTAGCACTGCATTTGACACAGGCCAATACTATTAAATCGTAATATTGATTATTACTATTAGATTGCTAGCTGGGCATAAACAAGCACTCATGGAACAGATCAACACTTGGGAAAGGAGCACAACCTATTATCCAGGTCATCCAGTCATAATGATTGGGTTCAGTTCAACGGCCTGGTTGGCTCTTTTTATTATAAGCACCCAGGCTGGATGAGGAGAAAAAAATCTAAAACATCCTGAAACTGTTTCACACATTGTGCCATACCAGGTTGGAAAGAAATCCAGACAATATCTGGTCACGATTCTATGTTAAAGGAAAAATCCACCCTACAATGCTTTAACATTGTTAAAAAAACAGGTATTGGTGATGTACCTTGCATTTCTGGGCCCATCTTCTTGTGTATTTTGGTGGACAACATGACATCACATTGAGATATTTCCAGCGCTGCTACAATAAAGTTTGATAGCAGAAATTTTTTCAGTTATCTAAAACATTAAACGTCAGGTTTTGGTGTCAGTCCCTCAATCAAAGAGCAAGAGCTTCTTCTAGAGTTGCTATTTTGCACCGACGTTCAACAATCATACAGGGAGAAATCCATCGTAGAAGAGGTAGAGAAACCAATTTCTCCATCAGCAGTAGCCTCAATAGACCAGAATGCAATGCAGCCACAAGACATGTTGAGTTTTAAGTACAGGGCGTGGCCTTGATCAGAGACACACACCAGTGTTCACAAACTTGGCTAGCTAGCTATATTTATATGCCCATATGCCAACCTTTTGACTGAAAGCAACAATGATGTGATGTGATGTAGGAAATCACTAACTGAAGTAGAAGTAGACAAGGCATCACAAATGATAATGAAAAGTATTTGAGGATGGATTTTTCTTTTAAATCTCCTTCTTGCAGGTCCTGATCAAACAGATTGAGTCATCGGACAGTGTGTACACCATCGGCAGTGCCATCAGTAACCTGCTGTCCCTCACCCAGGACGGGCCGCAGCTCTGCAGCATCATCGCCAAGGTAGGTCTGGTTTAGACACACTACTGTCATGGTTCTGTGTATCTCAATGGCTGCAGCATGGCAGCAGCACTGCCTTGGTTAGAGGTTTGATTTCCACTGGGGCCGCCCATACTAAAAAGAGACTGCCAATAGCCAATGAGAGCCGAGTATACAGTGAGGTGAGCCGGAAACAAGCTGAATCTGGCTTTCCGCCTCCACTGACGCATTGGATTGTGCAAGTTCCTGTGAGATCAGATGTCCTGACGTCAGTGACGAATCAGAAGCATAATCTGTTATATTGTTAAGTGTGTGATACCCCATCCTTGCCTAATCATCTAGTGCAAGCATAGTTACGATTGAGATACAAAAAAATCTGTGAAATCATTTGTTATGTCTGTGATGCAATTTGTTTTCAAAATCAGTTAGGATTTGAAAAGTCTTCTAGTGTGTCACAAGCTGACATCCAATCTGAAGAGGGAAATCCCACAAATCTGGTACTCATTTTGTAATTGTGATTCTCGTTTTATAACTTGTTTTTTTTAAAACTTATTTAGTACTGTCTCTTTTGGAGACAACTTGTATTGTCTGGGCATTCATGTGGTTTGGCACACACTTTTATGTAAAGTTCCATCTGTCTTTAGTTGTACCTCTGTTTGGTTTCTAGTTGTATGTTTATCTCTTGTATTACTAAGCCTTATTCTTTTTTTATTCAACTTTATTCAAAGGTAAAAATCATTCTTTTTGACCAAGGTGTGTAGACCCACCTTTAGAAACACACGTTTTCACCAAATTTTAGGCACAGGCAGCTTCATTTCATATTACTCCGCCCCTTCATTCTCGACACCCCCCTTTTATGACCAGCCCCACCTTTCTCTGTTGACCTGCATGTGCCATCTATCTCTTTATCCATGGCTCTAAAAAGCTATTTCACCCTGAGATAAGACAAGACAGTCCAGACAGCAAGTCTCAATTTGCTATTAGTTTACTGACCGCTTCCAGGATACTCTTGATAAGACTCTTCCTGATGGCCCACACACACACACACACACACGCACACACATACACACACTTCCCTCACTGCCAGATCATCAGATCAGTACTGTCAGCTCCCATTAAGAGTGAGCATCGATCACCAAGGCGGGCCGCTCTGGCTTCTTTGCCGTCAATCCGCTTCTTAACTCCCTCCACAGAAGGCCGGCTGGAGGAAGCCTACCTGCCAATGGCTGCTAATGAACACCCAACACAAAACATCTGCCGCCTGCCTGGCATCTGAATTAATTAATTTCCACCACTCCCTCTCTCTCTCTTTCTCTCTCTCTTTCTCTTTCTCTGTCTCTTTCTTACTCTCTTTGCGATATTGCGTAACTTTTGGCCCGTATCCGAGTTCTTCCCTCATTACCATTTTCCGCAGCCTGCTGACTTTACTCATTCGCTTGTTTTGAATAACTGCGATTAGCCGTCTAAATGCTCGGGCGGAGACCTGATATTTCCGCCTCCTCCTCCCTCCTGCCCCTTCTCTCTCACAGTGTTGTTGTTGACAGATGAGTATTTACCGAGTGGTGTGTTGTGTAGGGAGAAGAGAAAGGAGATACAGTAAATGTGTGGTAGTGAAGCAGGCAGCATGATAAATAAAGCCTAATCAGTGTATGACCTGGTCAAATAGTATGTGCAGGTTGCTTGTTTTATCCTGCTAGAGGCACTAGATGGGTGGAGTTTGCCACATTAGACAATGCAATAGATACCAGACGGAGCCCAGTAATGTCCTGGAGGGAAAAAACTGTGTATCGTGGTAATGAAGAATTAACTTGTGTGCACAACATGCTATTGTGGCACATGATGTACAAAACATGTCTTTGAGTTAGTGTGCGAACAGATATAAAACGCGTACACATAATTATCTAAAATATAGAGCCAGTGTTACTGCACCAAGCCCTTATCTGAGAGCTTATTTATCGATACTCAACTATATCTATAACATCCCTCCACTCTGCATACTGATATAGTAGAGCCCATTTGTTCTCAATATGTCAGTTGTCAGTTTTCTTACTAATAATAACGCCTTGCATGGCAGCGTTGTAATCAGGTAATGTCTTGATAACTCATCCTGATATTGTACCAGAAGTAAAATGTAATCAACCAATCCATTCATTATATCATATTAAAGTCTCATTCAATAAATTAATCTATGCAACAAAATATCAGGCTAATTAAACAAAATTCGACTAATTACAGCAGGTGAGTGAAATCATTTTGAAACTTGCTAAAGCTGCTAAATCAAGCACACGCTTTACTTAATTAATTTGTTTGCACAAATTATGAAATTGTGCGCACAAAAATTAGGAAAATGAGTGCATGAAGTATAAACGATGGAACTGTATTATCTTATGCACCCTAATTAACCAAATCAAAGGCAGAATGTCGATCTCATGGACAAACAATACCATCTTATGAACTCAATATAATAAATCGTGACCTCAAAATATATACTTTAATTGAGTTGTTATTGTTGAACCCCACCCAACTGTTCCACCAAGGGGGTTAAAACAAACGCTAATAATTATTGGCAAATACGACCCATGTCTGCCCATATCTGATGACCCCTGGTCCTTGACATCAGAGTCCCTCCTGCTTCTCCATTGGATACATGGACATATATGACATGATATATGATATAATCAGAATAAATGCAAAACACATAATCAGCTGAAAAAGATTGTGAACATTAAATTGCTGGGATTAATCCACAGAAACAAGTCAACGATGAAATGAGATTTACATTTTCTAGCGTGAACATACGTCAAACGGCGACTGGAATAAAACAGAGCGACCGTGTCATGATTTACAAAGTTGTCTGTCTCAGTGTTTACCTCCAGTCGTGATGGATATGGATCTAAATGTGTCCGTGTTGGCAGACTCCGCAAACGCATGTCCTTTGTTCTTCTAACGTTGACTGCAGGGTGTGAGAGCGTGGTGTGGCGGTAACTCTGTGGCCTAGTGAGAGTCTTCACGTCATCAGCTCCAGTCTGAAGCACGTGGGCGGGGGGGGGGGGGGGCAGTTCAGAGGGAGTTCAGAAACATTTATAAATACAACACACACCAAGACGCTCAGATGACATCTCCATTATCAAGATTAGACAGTGTAAGGAGAAAGGATGCATGCTTGTTCCCTCTCTCTCTCTCTCTCTCTCTCTCTCTCTCAGCCTGTCTGTCTCTCTCACTCCCCTACCTGTAAATGTAGATGAAGATGAACTGATAATTGTTTTTCCCAATTAAACCAACACTATGTTTTAGCCTCAGACAGTCTCATGGATGAATGCCAAATTCATTTGACCAACCTCTTGTTGAACGCAGGCCCTTGGGAAATTGGTCCTTGGGAAATTTAATGAATTTTTACCAAAAATAGTTTTGCTTGCAAGTCAAGGAGAAACATTTCTGCACCCTATCTGTTACAATTCACAAAACTGCAGGCATTGTGTGAGCGAGGACGGCGGACCGGAGCACAGGGTTCAATTCAGAAAACTATGAAATGGAAAGAAATTACACGCTGCGTAGACCCGTACAAACAAAGGCACGGATAGAGACGCATTTTAGGCGAGCAAAAGTTTCACATGATGATGTTAGCGCAGCAAGTGCTGTTCCAAAATGCGTGGATGTGAGAATGAGTACGCTTTATGGGCTTCATTTGAGGAATGAGGATGAAGTCAGTGGAAATGATAGAACTGTGAGTTGTTTGACGGGGAAGGGGAAATAAAACGACTGACAAGCCCAGCGATCTGTGAAAAGGGAAAGCAGGAGAAAATCTGTGGAGACGAAACAAAAAAAAAAAAAAGGAGCTTGAGAGGAGCTGAGAACTGATGATTATTTGAATCAAACTATCTGGTAGTGGAGCTGGAGATTTTATTATTCCTCAGACGCATCTCTGCTTTCAGGATGGATTCAGAAAGATGTAAAATTAGTAGACATTTCAAGAAGGGCACTGGTGAAAGTGCAATGTTTAAAATATCTCTCAAGAACAGACAAATGCAGACATAAATGCCAGAGTGACCGTCTCCCTGGAAATCCTTGATAGAGAGAAACTTTAGAGGGTGAGGAAGAGGAGGAGGGACACAACTGCAAACAAACGGGGAACATATTAGATGGAGAAGGGTTCGGTGCTGTGTGTTTGGTGAGCATTATAGCTGGGGACAGCTGGAGAGCATGTTGGATGGACAGGAATAAGGAGTGTTTGAGAGAGACAGAAAAATAGAGAGAATACAGCCACACTCATTCACAACTGGGAGCTGCCCAGTAAAATCACAGGTCTTCTGCTTTTGACACTCAGCAGCAACACTGGGGGTTTAGTTAACCTTGATAGCAGCTGTTGAGGTTGGAGAAAGCCCTACTCATTCCTTCTTACCCCGCCCAAATTGCCTTACCCGGTCCAGGATTTTTAAAGTAATAATCTTTAGGAAGCTGGAGGCGAAGGGCAGACCAAAAAAAGCCTCCGCACACTGTGTCAAATGCAATAAATGTGAAACTTGCATTGGAGACAATGTGCAGAAGCTTTTTTCTTTGAATTCAAGTAATACTCAGTGACATTTTTATATTAATGAATGTCCAGTTTGCTACTCTCTATATTGCTGATTGATATAAAACAATAGTGATTCAACCTAGCCAATTCACAAAAGCTTGCTGTTCTAAACATCATGGCTGAACAGACAAAGAAAAGAGCGGCACCTACAGAAACTCAAACTTCACCAACAGAAACTCAAAGGAGAAAGACGTCACAGTTCCGCCCACACTGTTTGATTGGCAGCTGATCTCTGGGAAGTGCAGTGCAGAAACACCACAGCAATGAGCGCTGAGCAACAAAGATGTCACAAAAAATCAATAACAATAACTTTAACCGTTGACTTTCTGATGAAAAGCCTGTATGGAGGGAAACTGAGTTCACTGAAATGAGAGATGGAGAGAGAGGGAGATGCATTCCGGCGTTTATCCAGCTTCTGAACTTCAACAAACTAATTAACTCAATTATATAACACCTATTGACTTGTTGCTGTTAGATCACAAAAGTCATTGATGAAGATCCACTTGTTTTTTTGTGTGTGTGTGTGTATGTGTGTGTGTCTGGGGTGAGGGGGTTGCCTTAAAGCAAAGATCTTAGGTTTAGTCTTCTTTAAGTCCATTAAATGGAGGAAGGAAGAATTAAAAGCCAAAAAGGTTTTAGACCGTCCAGACACTCTCCAGAGCTTCACTTCTTAACACAAAAAAAGAAAGAGATATTATTTTTGCGAGGGCTAAAGCAACATTTGCGTCACAGAAAAACAACAAGACCGCCAGCCACTTCATCACTGTGTGAATATGACTCGCATTAGCCCGTGTCGCTCTGTGGAGTTTCAAAAGGTTTAGTTAAAACTAACTCTCAGAAAAAGGGGGTGGGGGTGGGGGTGGCTGGTGGTTTTTCCAGGGATGGCAGGCCGATTGCGTAGGCAGTGAGCAGGGAAGAGCGGTCAGGTTTGAGGGCAGGATGATTAGCCACTCCAAGCCCTGGCAGCATGGCCTGAGCAGCATATGAGACATGCCAGCCCAGTATAATGGCCTTATTAGGATAATGGTGGTAGTTACAGGCTTCGTCTTCCTCCAGGTAATTCTATCTATCTCCACGCTGAATAGAATTCAATACCTGCAAGTGTTTTTGTCAGAGGGTAGCTGTAGTGTAGACACAGAGGCAATACAGGAGGTATTTTTGTTTGTTTACACCAATCAGAATCCAAAAGAAAATGCTCAGCTATTATGGATAGTGAATGATTTTTTTTTTTTTCTGCTCGGTGTTTTCCACCCATAAAACATGAGTAAGTATATTTTGGCTGGTTTTATCTGACACGATGAATTGTGTGAGCCATTTGATAGGTTCTGTGGTTGGCAAGCTCACAGAGTGAAGCTGGCCAAATCCATTGGTCATTTTGGGTCTGCTGGGCTCTTCAAGCCAGCATGCTGCTTTTGGCTCAGACCTGTGAGACCTTTTGGCTTAGACCTTTCTTACAATAACGTCTACCAAGGAGCAATTTGATCCATCATTTTACACAATCATGTGTGCTTCAAGACAGAGCTGCTTATGACTCATGTGTTGGTGTGTAATTTGTTGGTATGAAGCCGGACCTCACAGCACGGGGAGCGAGCTCAAATTCAAAGTCTCAAATGACTCAAATCTGAACCTTAACCGAAAGTTGTTTTACTTACCTAACCGCCTTTTTCTAGTCCCAAATTAACTTCCACTGTTTAAAAACAACAGAGGGATCATCGGTAAGACTTCAGCTGGCATTTCATCATTATAAGCTGTGGGTGTAAACCATTTAATTAGCACATTACCCAGTGGCCACTAGAAACAAGAGGCTTTGTATAAGAACATAACCTGGGCTACCTCACTATGCAGTGTCCTTCTTAGGGATAACTTTTGAAAAAAAAATCTTCCAAACTACGACCATTGCTTTTAGCATTCCGTTAAAGTTACAATATGCAACTTTTTTCACATTAAAATAACAATAAATAAATAGGATATTACACAAACAAACAGGACATTATAAATTGTCAGTCTGTCTCTGTCTGTGATCCTGTGTGTATATCCATTTGCCTGAAATATCAATTTTCTCCGGACGTTTTAGAGCATACTGTATACCATTTCCTATGGAAAGTCATAGCAACAACAACAATGGAGAAAAGAACAGAAACGAAAGGACAGCAAAGATAAACGTGCAGCAGATACCCTCAGCCTCATGTCGTTTCAAGGTAGACAGCTCAGCAAGATGAGTGGCAAGTTGACCAACTGAGAGGGAAGAGTGCCTAACAATTAGGGCTGGGTATCGGTACTCAATACCTTTTAAGGTATCGACCGAAATAACCCAGTACCAAGTAATATAGAGACTTCTCCAGTCAAACAATACCTGCATTCGATACTTTTTGTACACAGATCTAGAAAAAAATGACTATTTGTATGGTTTTGCTCACAGCCAATCACCGCAAGCGTTCTTCGATTTAATGCGACGTGTGATTGGCCCACCACCGCAGCAGCTACAACCCATACAGTCTGTGGTGGTGAAGTCGAGCGCGGTGTATGTGACGGAGTTGGCAGTTCAGCGTGCCGAGATGCCACCAAAACGTAAAAAAAAAAGGTATCGAATTACGTACTCTATTGGTATCGGTATCACTTTAAGGGTACTGGTATTGGTACTGGTATCGTAATTTTTTAAACGATACCCAGCCCTACTAACAATACACTTACTGTCTCAAGGTGAAAAGTTGCATCTGGTAGCTTTTAACCATGTGCACAGCTTTTATAAGCATTCTTCTAAATCATGATTTTGCAACAAGTGATCAACTAGCGGTCCAGTGTCTTGCTCAAGGACACTTCAACAGGACACACAGGTGTTGATGGACATGCTCTGGCTGTTTTTGAAAGCCTTCTACAAAAGCAAAGGTGTCATAAGTAACTCTTACTCTGCAGGCCTGTGGAAAGGCCTGAAACTAAAAGAACCTGAGTTTAAACTTTTCTTTTTTGTTTTTCACAGGAAGGAGCTGTGGTGGCTCTGTTTAAGATCTGCAGGCAAGACTGCTTCAGCGACCTGTACGCTCACGCTCTGAGAACAGTGGCCTCTATCTGCTGTGTGGAGGAGGGCATCAGCCAACTAGACAAGGTGTGCACACACACACACGCGCACACACACACACACACACATGCACACTCACATGAATTGTAGTGTTTTGCGTGATATGCAAACAGCTTGAATGAATGCTAAATTCAGACAAATGCAATTACACATTTGTGTTTAAGTTATTTGCACCAACAAATGCTAAAATGTTGAAACAAAAGAGAAGGAAAAGAAGGAAATGCAAACGATAGGGGTGAGACGAATGAATCCTATCTTACCAAAAGAAAAAAGAAAAAACAAAAATCAAGATGAACAAAATAAGTTTTAATTGGACAGCTAGGATGAGAATGGTACAAGAGCCCTGATGGAGATATGACATCATAGGGAAAGTGTGTGTGGCAACATGGAGCGAAACTCTGTGATCGAGAGTCGAGGGATCAGCAGACAAACTAAGGCTTTAGCAGACAAAGGGGCGTCTGCGTCTTCACTGGGCCTCGTCAGACAGTTTGTCCGATAAAGGTGCCACCTGCAGCATTTTAAGCATGAATATTTAATCGGCAGAGTAACCATTAACAAATGAAACCATGGTTGAGATGACTGGTCGCATCTATGTCATGCCAGTGTTAGTGCTAGTGTTTCTCAAAATGAAGACCACAATAAACCCTGTTTCTTCCTGTCGCAGAATCTCTGAATATCTGAGAATATCTGAGAATCTCTGCCTCTTGGGTCAAAGGTTTTTCTCTTTTTTTACTCGGAGGATTAAACATGTTGCAAGTGAAGGCTGCCAGTCTTCTCAGTGACAGTCTTGTTTGTTTACAGTAATTATAGGCCTACTCATGTCTCATAATTAATGTGATAATAATTTATTTATGGTAAAATGCTACACGTAGCGTCTTTAAATTGTTCAGGACACAAAAGTAGATTCACACAACCTCTACGGCTTTATCACTGCTGTCATGGGAGAAACATGTGACTGCGATAGTGGAGTGCTTCCATTTTCTTACTTGAATTGAAAGGTCATGTATGAGTTGAGAGACCTGGTCAAATTGAAACTTTCAGAATGGGAGTCGATGAGAAAATAACCATTCTTTTTTCATCCCTGAAATATATTCTTTTTATAGGTACGGTATGTTTTTTTTTTGTCAACAGCATGATACAGTCCATACACAAAAAGATGATTGATGATTCACCGTGAGTCTGTCTGAAACCCAGAGATGAGATCATTAGATGTGACCTCCTGACCCCTGAGCTGACATGTCAGGTTACACATTTAGATGGGTGGTTCGGTGTATGTTTGTGTCTGTGTGTACGTATGTGTGTGGAAGGGAGAGAGGGTGAGAAAGAGTAAGAAAGAAAGAAAGAGAGAGAGCTAATGATTACAACCCTGTTTGTTTGTGCTCCTCTCTCTATCGAGAATTCAACCAAAATACACAACAGACGTACCTGTGTCAAGCGAGCGTTTACAGGAAGACAAATATAACCTGATTCCAGTGAATAATGATGCCACAGCGGTGTCTGTGTTTGCATATAGAGCAGCTGGGACAGCATGAATCATCCAAGTGTAAAAACTCGTAACGGGAACCAAAGTCCGCCCCAGATTAGCAGCCTCGTCCCGCGAGGGGGGCTGTCAGGCAAGTAGACGCTGTGAACCGCTCACCGCCGATCGCTCAGGCTTGAGAAACACAACTGTCACTGTTGAAGGGGCCGGTACGCACCTGCACCGCTCATTGGCGGATACTTCTGGTTTTAATCCCCTACTGGAGCATTATGTAATCATAATATGGTGAATGGAGAAAGTATTGATCAAGAGCAGAGCTTCTTCTTTGTCGAGCGTCCGCCGTACAAAGGAAAACAAATCACTTCATAACACGCATAAACCATATAAGAATATATAAAAATTATGTTATTCTGTTTCATTATCACACTTATTACACATTTTACTGTGTGTGGCAGTAGCCTAGAGATTACAGATGCATTGCTGTAATATGTATGTTCAATCAACCTTTCTGTGATAATTAAAGGTTAAAAAATATATATATATTATTGTACATAATGTGTTGGACTCTTTATAGTCTATGGTTGGACTGTATTGTATAGGGACATATCAGGAATCTGATGTTGATCTGTCATAGGTTACAGAATTCAAAGACCTGTTGCATACATGATTTTCTGACCAAATAGTAACTCACACTTTTTTTTGTTCACTTTAAGTTAACCAGTCCCAGTACTGACCCTCACCTTAAATATGGGTGGCTGACTGCAACGACTGGTATTGTAGAAAAAAAGTTTTAACAGTGGCCAAAAGACTGAACTTGTGAAATGCTACCCATACTGATAGCCAAAAAGACCAGCTTTAGTTTACTGTCCCAATATATTCATTCATTCATTTTCCATTCCCATTTATTCCTATTCAGAGTCATGAGGGGGCTGGAGCCTATCCCAGCATGCACTGGGCAGAAGGCAGGGAGACACTCTGGACAGATCTCCAGTACATCACAGATAGAAAAACACATTCCCGCTCACATTCACTCCTATAGGCAATTTAGAGTCTCCAATTCATCAGACTCATCAGAGGAAACATGCAAACATCACACAGAAAGGATCATGGCCGATTCAAACCCAGGACCTTCTTGCTGTAAGGAAACAGTGCTAACCACTGAACCACTGTACCTTCCCCCACTAGATTCAAGGCTTCTCAACCTGGGGTTCATGTCGCCCCAGGGGGTCGCGAGCTGGTTTTCAGGGGTCGAGAGAGGATTTGTGAGATTTCAAAAATGTATATTTCTAATAAACAAACGTATTAACATGTTTTTAGTCTTTGTGACGTAACGTATATTTGCAGCCTCTAGGCTTCTCAATCAATTCCTCATGTAAGTTCAATTGAGAGGGAAAGTTAAAAATCATCATTTGGTGTCAAAGTTCACTGTTCCTTCAGGTTTATCCCTACAACAGATAGCAATGATTAGGCACCAATTCACTTTGCATGGCCACAAGCCAAAATGTTTGAGAACAACAGGGAAGCATTGAACAAACATTTCCCGGAGTTCAAGCAACCTCAACTTTTTATGACTCTTAAAATGCAGAAAAGTTAGAACAGAGATTTGGGGTTGGCCCCGAGAATAAAGTGAATGAGATACATCCGGTGTGCGGTAAATGAGGAGATTGCAACGTCCTATTTTTGGGAGGAGGAGGCTGCGGGTGGAGGGGAACGGGGGGGAACGGGGAGGGGGCGGGGGGACAGGAGATGAACGGGGGTGTGGAGAGTGGATTGTTCCACGTCAGTGGGTCGCGCTGGCACAGTGCTGCTGACGTCCACGGAGACAAAAATAGGGAATTGCCCTGCGAAGCTCGGCGCGCTGATGCTCGTCAGCAGATAAGACTGACAGGTGTGGCTGAGAGCTGACGGTCTGCCTCACTCTGGATGTTTGTCTCAGAAGTTTAGTTTACAGAGTGACGGGAGGTGGTCGAGCCTCAAAAACACTTCATTTCTTCTTTTCCCAAAATGATACTAGTAGTAGGCCTAATCGTAAGTGAAAAGCGTGATTGCAATGAACAAAAACCTAAATCTGAAATCCAACAGTGTGTGTGATGATGCTGTTTTATTCCAGTAGATGATTGTGATTTACCACATTGTAAACTCAGGGTTGTGCACTGTATGACTATGAATTTATACATGTATTGGTAGTATGGAGGATTTCCAAAGTGCGCACTAATTTTCAACACTTAGACATGTGTTAGACTTGAGGAGAAGCGCTGCTAAAGGATGCCGAGTCTGAGATGTTATAACAACAGTCTGTATGGACTGTGCAACACTGCCACCAAGTGGAGGAACATCTGTCCTACCTCTTTAACGAATCCTGAATTATCTTTACTCCCTCTGATTCAGTGCCCAACTCTCACATATAGTACAAGCACACACACACACACACACATACACAAACACAGAGATGAGATCATCATATGTGACCTCCTGACCCCTCAGCTGACATGTCAGGTTAAACATTTAGATGGGTGGCTTGAGGTTGAATGTCCAAATTTTCTCACTTTCCCAGCATTCCCCTCCCTCTGCTGCTATTACGCTGCCACAACACCTTTTACTGGATTACCTCTGTCTTCGAAATATTAGCAGACAATTAAAGACAGCCACACTTGAGCGAATCACATAATGAATATTAACATGTGAGCTCCTCCCTAAACGTTATGATGCACACACCTTGGGTCGATGCCAGCTAGATCCAAGAGTGCCGGTAAATGCTCTAAAAATAGATCAGACCCTAATGATTATGCTATGGATGTATTGTCAACCCTGCAGTGTCAAGAGGATGGGATGCTGAGGCGGGTGGTTTGTAACTCTATTGGCAATAAGGGTGTCCATTTTGTTGTTTGGTGGAGTATTTTTCTTATCGGATATTTTCAGCGCAGCTACAATGAAGTTTGCTAGAATTGTTTTCATCGATCTGAAACATCAAGTTAGGTTGTTGCTGTCAGTACCGCAGAATCAAAGAGCGAGGGCTTCTTTCTAGAGCCGCCATTTTGCACCGACGTTCAACGATCACACAGGGAGAAATCCATCGTAGAAGAGGCAGAGAGACCAATTTCTCCACTGACAGAAGCCTCAATAGACCAGAATGCAATGCAGCCACAAGACATGTTGCGTTTTGAGTATGGGGCGTGACCCTTTTTTTTTTTTTTATTGACTGCAAAACTCTTACTCTCTTGCTCTTGCTCTCATTATTTCTCTCTCCACCTACATGTTTGACCCACAGCAGAATGCAACAAGTTCACGCTCGTTCCCTGGGGGTTGTCGGAAGGCATTTTGGGAAATGTAGGAAATCAGTAACTGAAGTAGAAGTAGGCGAGGCAGGTTGAGGGAAAGTGGGCACAACAAAAAAGTAAATTACAACACAAAACAACTCCTGGGATGCACCGAAAATCACAGATGGATGATATCTAACAGTGTCAGAATATCCGATGGGTGGATTTTTCCTTTAACATCCAGTCTCATCTAATCAAAATCGGTGACATATAGTGACAATTGGTTCATATGACGCACACAGTATGTAATGTGTGTGTCCTGTAATGTCCAGGTGGATGGGATCCTGTGCCTGGCGGACATCCTGACCGATGACAACAGTGCGGAGGCAGCCAGGGCGGAGGCGGCGGCAGTGGTGGCTCAGATCACCTCCCCTCACCACACCTCCACCCAGCACCTGGCCAGCTTCCTGGAGAGCATGCACGACATCGTCACCGCGCTCATCAGTGAGTGACCTCACCCTGACCTTTGACCTACAGTAGGCCGGATTTGGGAATTGCCCGCAGTCCTGGATCGAACAATATTTGTGAAAAATTCTTAGTACTGAATGTTCTTGGATGGTTTTCCATACAAGTCAATAAAATGAGCACCAATGACATAGTGGAGTCAGTTTGGTTATTCGAATTTTGGATTCTTTATTCTTTATTTCTTTATTTTTATAAGGTTTTTATTTAAATTTCGGTTTAGGTTTAATTAGCTTTCAGCGTGGGTTTGGTAGTTTTAGTTTAGTTTTTAGTTTTAGTTTTAGTTATTAATTATTAATTTATGAGTTTTTAAAGTTTTTATTTAGTTTCAATTATACTTTTAGTATCTTTGGTAGGGGTGGTGTTTTTTAAATATAATGATAGAAGTTCAGAACAGATATTTTGAATATGTTTGCAACAGCTATTGTGTAATACAAACAATAAATCAAATTATTAAAAAAAAAAAAAAAAAATTAAAGTTGAGACCACTTTCAAAATTCTCTGCCTAAAATTATTCTCTTTTTTACCCTGCACATACACAAAGATGAAAACTAAAAATATTTCACATATATTTTTTATTGTATTTCACAATACAGTTTTACAAGTAGAGAAGATACTTAGTAGTTCAGTTTCATTTATTTTTTCAGTCTTGTTTTTATTTGTATTTGTTTGACACAATTTCTTTAGCATCTAGCTTTCATTTTAGTTTTAGTTTAGTTTAGTTTTAGTTTTTAATTAATCAGTGAAAAGTCAATTTCAGTCAAGGTTTTACTCTCATTACCTTAGGTGTGTATGTGTATGTGTTTTTTTGTTTTTTTTTAACTTAATGATTTTTTTCTCCCAGAGTTGTGTGAGACCGCCTCCTGTGGTGAAGTCTTCCTCCTGGCGTCTGCAGCCTTGGCCAACATCACCTTCTTCGACAGCATGGCCTGTGAGATTCTCCTGCAGCTGAACGCGATCCACATCCTGCTGCAGGCCTGCAAGGACCGCCAGAGAGTCGACACCCCCTACTCCAAAGACCAGGTCAAGATCCGCATTGATTTATTTATTTGTACACTAAAGAATATCATAAAATAAAGAGGTTGAACACTTAAGATGTTCACTAATAGTAAGAGTGAAAGTGAGTGCTTAACACTTCCCTTCCTCCCTCAACACTTACTGTGGATCTAATAAAGGCAAAAATACACCAAAAATAATCTAAAAAAAGTCTGCATGCTCAACACATCCCTGGTCAAATTAAGATTTTAAAAAAGTAAAATATATGAAGAATATGTATCAAACTTTTTATCACGTTAATCTTCTTTGTCCTTTAAATTTCAGGTGGTGACAATCTTGGCAAACCTCTCAGTCTTGGAGCAGTGTGCTTCTGAAGTCCTGCAAGAAAAAGGTACTCTATTTTCCAACTTTAATTTTTTGAATATAAAATAAACATACATTAATTGTTATAGAGGTTATTTATGTATTACAAAACTGTTGGTGGATTAAAGAAATACACCAGAAACTACTGAACTACTTGACATACAGTACAAGCTGTGATACAGAAAAATCTATGTAATACTTCTTTAATCCTCAAGATGGCAGCATCAGGTAATATCCGTGTAAAGGAGCCTGTAAGAGTTGGACCAGAAAATCTACCGCTGTGACAGTCCACTCTTATTTTTTTAATTTTTTTTTTTATAACATCTTATAGTAGTAATATCTTTTAATTTTGCTGTTGCTTTGTTTTTCACAAAGGCATTGCAGTCTTCCATTTCACTGTTTTATTCTTCTTCCTCCTTCATCTTTGCCTCTGTTCTCCTGTGTGTTCTGTTTTATCTCTGGTTATTGTTTATCTCTATTTGGTTATTGTTTAATTTTAAAAATGACACTTTGACCCTGACCCACTTTGAGTCTGTCTTGCTGTCTTCTTGTGTCTAGTTCCTGTTTTGATTTTGTTGTGTGTGTGGGTCATTTCTGTTTTATTGGGTCGGTACAGGGTCCATACTGCATAACATATTCCATTTGTTAGATGCTTTTATTCAAAGTGCCAGTACATGAGTTCAAACGTATTTTTTAGTTTATTTTTTTTCCTTTCCAGTGAGAAAGGAACCTCTAATCCTACCAGTGTTAGTACCATTGAGCTTTACAAAACCCAAATCTGGGTTGTTTGGTTGTATCTGGGTCCGCCCTGCATGACAAATTATGGTTTGTTTTATCCTACTTTGGTGCGGGACTGGTGCGATCAAAAATTTTGACAACAGTATTTTAAAGTTTGAATTGTCCTGACGCAGTAACCCACTCGGCACTCCAAGCAGGTTAAAACAAATCTAAAGAATGTGTGACTGTATGTAAAATGACCATATGTCCCAGCTCAGTGCCTGTGCTGTTTTGTTGTATCTGTGTCCTCTCTGACATTTCTGTTTCGTTTTTTTGTGTCTTGGTGTTTTTTGACTGTTTTGTTGTGTCTGAGTCTTGTCTAACTGTGTTACTGTCTTGGTGCTTTCTGACTGAGTTGTGTCTGTCTCACTTTGTTTGGTCTGGGAACTTGCTGACCAACCTGTCTGTTGTGTCTGGGTCCTGTCTGACTGATTGTGTTTTTTTGTTTTGTCTGGATCTTGTCTGACTGTGTTTTTTTGTTTTGTCTGGATCTTGTCTGACTGTGTGACATTGTTTTGTCTGGGTTTTGTCCAATTGTATTGTGTTGTTTCATCAGTTTTTTTTTTCTGACTGTATTGCATTGTTTCGTCTGTTTCTTGTCTGACTGTGCTACTTTGCTGTGTGGTGTGTGTCTCAGATGTGCTGTTTTGTTACTGTACGCCTTGCACTTGGCTCGGACCGGTCTGACAGTGTTTTGTTTTGTCTGGGACCTTTCTGACTGTGCTGTTTCTTGTATCTCCATCCTCTCAGACAGTGCTGTTTCGTGGTGTTTGGGTTCCTGTCTGGCTGATCTGTTTGTTGTGTCTGTCAGGAATAGAGCGACTGCTGCTGCTGCTGGGAGAGAAGCCGTCCTCCTCCAGTCCATCGGAGGGCGCCGCCTGCGAGCGCGTCCAGCAGAAAGCCGCTGTCACACTGGCCCGTCTGAGCAGAGACCCAGACGTGGCCCAAACAGCCATCCAGCTAAAAGGTACTTTCTGCTTTTTGATATTATTTTAATGACATTTCTACTTTATTAGATAGTGCTGTTGAGAGAGGTGGGGAAGATGAGACAGAGAGAGAGAGAGAAGACATAATAATTCAAATACTACTACTACTACTAATAGTAATAACAATAATCAATGTAATTCATGTAGCACTTTTCAAAACAGTTAGAAAGTGCTTAACAAATAGGCAGTAAAAAGAAAGCAAAAAAACATCAACAACAACAACAGCAACAATAATATGTTAAAAATAAAATAATTAAGTCAAATTATGAAAAGGCCTTTTTATACAAATGGGTCTTGAGAAGTGACCTGGCCAGAGAGAGGCCATGTGGTTTACATGTATATTGAGAATAAAATTAAATAAAATTGGATTGGATCTTGAATTGAGCCCTGAGGTACACCGTGTGTAACTAAAGACGCAGAGGAAACATGCAACATGCTGCAGAAATCATCAGCTGGATTCAAACCCACAACATCATGAGTAGCTACATGGTGTGGCCTATGTCAGATTGGCCCTGACACTGTACTCTCTTGAAGACATAATCATTACATTTTCACGAGAAAACAAGTCAATGTCAAAGACTATTTCCCCCATTTTTAGAGCATGATACGCAAAATCAGTTCACATCTTCATCCTATCACAGGACAGAGAAAACCCTCTGCTTTAATACACACACAGTATGTATGTGTATGTATATATGTTCATTCCCCTGCAGAATTCAATATCTCATAGGCAGCATCTCTCTGTGAATGACTTATCAAACCACATGATTTGATCAGTGGAAATTCATCTTACACTCTCTGCATGACGGAAGACACTTTCAAAGGTGGAATGAGGACCAAAGTGGTTACTCAAGTGCATGTGCTGCTAGTTCTGTTAAATTTTATTCAGACCGCAGTAAGAATACATGCCTAAAAAATAAAGTCAAAGAATAGCTCACTAGAAATAAGTAAGCACTTAGACGCAAGTAGAACGTCCCTGAGTCCAAAATCCCTGAGCTTTTGGACACCTTCCAAAGACACTTTATAGTATTACAAGAAATAGTGTTAGTCTGAACGTGTACTGTTCAACAAGAGTAGCTGTAGCTAGCTGCTTTGCACCTCTGTTTACAGCTGATAGAGATGTCTAAGAATTGGACGAGCTGGTAACTTTGAATTTTTCCTTGTGTCTTTAGCTGTTCCTCGTCTTATTGAACTGTGTCGGTCCCCTGCTGAGAGAAATAACAGCGATTCGGTACTGGTCGCTTGCCTGGTAGGTATAAAATGTGTGTGTGTGTGTGTTTGTGTGTGTGCAGACCCGTGCAAATGTGCCGGCTAAATGACTCCTTGTTTTGAATACAAATATGTTATTTCAACATGCAAAGTACCCATTTCAGTTGCCAATATAAAGTACCCCTGATGTACTATACATTTTTCACCTGCAGTAGCTCCATACTTCAATAGCACATATCCAGGCATTACACCACAGGCCTGCATGTATAACATCAGTGCATCAAATGACTGTCCAATTTAATTACATCCACAGGGCAATATTGAAAATTGAAAATATATCACAGCCCCAGTATCTTAAAGCCATGTTGAAATAGCTGACGAGATCACATCGTCTCAAACGCTGCATATTTAAATATGTACATATCATGAATAATATTCCTGCTCGCACTTTATCATTCTCTCATTCTGATCGTAATTATTAAGACTAGATCCTAGGACCGATGAGGGGATTTTTACCCTAAGTGCATTATGGTCAGGAGCTTAATTGGACAGCTTCTCTGTGCCGAGAAATGCCCTCGTCTTCACTGTAAGCGCGCTTCTCAGTCTATTCAAATTAATGTGATTCTATTTTATCCTTTTAGCCAAGGGTTAAGTAGTGCATTTGTAGGTGTTGAATTTTTACCTTCAAAGGGTGATGAGCTTTCAGAGATCATTTGTAATCCACAATGTAAATGTTGGAGACTCTCCTGCCGCTCATGCTCTCTTGAAATCACGTGAGAGTTGGAAAAATCACGGTGTGGTAATGATACCGCCTCTGGCCTAGTAGCGTGTGAATTTAGTTTGTTCTACTTTAATCAATTAGTATTACTGAAGTGTTTGTTCTTAACCTACAGACGCTAAGAGATGCTTTTATTGTGAAACGTATGAAACTTATACATGTGGTGTTACAATGAGAGCTCTCAAAGCATTCTACCTCCCAATTTGCGTATATGTGTTGTCTGTGTGTGTGTTTGTGTGTGTGTGTGTGTGTGTGTGTACCTGTGCATGTATGCCTGATCCTGATGTGTGAATACGTGTGTATGTGTGTGTGTGTATGTGTGTATGTGTCGGAATGTGTATCTTTTTTGTGTGTGCATATGTGTATGTATGCCTGACCCTGATATGTGTGTATGTGTGTGTGCATTTGTGTGTGTGTTTGAGTGTAGGTGTTTTTTTGTGTGTGTGTGTAAGTGTACCTTTGCACATATATATGACCCTGATATGTATGTATGAGTATGTGTGTGTGTGTGTATGTGTGCGTTTTGTGTATGTGTGTACGCTTATGCAACTGTGCACATTCTGTATATACCCGACCCTAATATGTATGTGTATATGTGCGTGCCTGCGTATTTGTGTGTGTGTGTGTGTGTGCTCCCTCCCCAGGCTGCCTTGAGGAGGCTGGCAGCAGGGTGTCCAGACAGCATCGAGGCGGCCGACCACCAGCAGCTGATCAAACCGCGGCTGGTCGACTCCTTCCTGCTGTGCTCCAACATGGAGGAGAGCTTCGTCTAACGGCCTGCACACTGAACACTGAGCGTGAGAGAGCTGGACTCATGAGCAAGAAGCCCGGCTTTATGATGCGAAAAGGACTAATGAGCGCTTTCACTGTAAAACACACACCGTATTTGAGTAGAATTTTTTTTAAATACTCAAAGCTGCACTAGGCAATTTCGCATGTTGGCGGCACCAAGTGGCAGCAAGAAGAAACTGAAATTCACATACAACAGAAGTCATGTAATGTGATGCCAGGAACTCCTCAGACGTAAATATCTTCTTCTTAGTGTTTGCTGGAGGTGGCGAAGAGGTTCAGCCATCGTCGGTTAGTCCAGCTTCCTCTCGCTCCTGTTTAGTAGAAAGTTTGTATTTCACTGTTAAGTTTCAGTTCCTGCACACTGAGGAAATTTCCCACCACTGGCCATACCAGATGCTAGAATTTCATTTGGGCAAATAGAGTGAATCTACAGTGTCTCAATTAGGACGGATGGGAGGCTCTTCTCTGTTGCTGTAGGCTGATAAAATAACATAAATAAAAACATAAAAACATAAATATCTTGCCTAGTGCAGCTTTAATAAAGAAAAATATCAGTGATCACATTCCAACAAATGTTGGTTTTATAAAGAAGGTTTTCAGATAGCTCATTATGTTGTTATATTCCATAGCAAATTTTAATTTCATATAAATAGTAATTTTATAAGTGTAGGTGCTTTTTCCAAATGGTGTATATCTTGTACTGGAATGAAACACTTTGTGCAATTTTTTTGTGTTGTGGTCTGAAGGCTTGTAATGTTTCATAGGGATTTTGGCTGGAGAGGTTCTTCACAAATGCAGAGACAAAGAGAGAGTTCCTTCATACAAGAACGCGTGTCACTGAACAGAAATTTGATTTTAGGTACTACAACACCTGGGATAAAGCGATCATCTGAAGCATTCAGTAGTGGGAGCATGAAGTACCATGTTGCATTTTCTTTTGGTTTGTCAAAAAGAAAATTGCCTTCTTTTTTATTATTTTTTTTCCATCAGCAGCCAATTTATCAGGATAACCATTTAGAACTAAATTATTACAGTTGGATTAATTATTACATGTTTTCATTATGTTTCTTATTTTATAACTAAGAGTTACAGTATTGTGAGAGTACCTTGTCAGAGTACCCAGTATTTAGAATTGGTCAAGGCATAAGGAAACATGATCTAATTTTCCTGATGTATATTGGCTGGTTTAATGCATTGTATGGCATGTACAGTTATTCCTTTCAACTTATTTGCCATTAATCTCAAATATTACGTTTGCTACAGCAAAATGGGTCTTTAAATGATTTTTATTTAAAGATAATTACTATTATTGTATGGCATGCATAGAATAAAGGGAAGCATATGTCTAATGTTTTGGATTTTTCATTGCAGTGAATTACTGTGTTGCTATATTGAGTAAACCAACATGATTTCTTTTTTGCATGGCTGTAAATCAGGTAAGAATAAAAGTGGATGACTATTAAATAAGCAACATATTGTAGAAGGACTTTATGAATGGCAGAGGCTTGATTGCCCTTTGCACCCGACTTTTATACGCATTTGTCACTGGAAGTCCATCTATTTTCAACGACCAGAGAAATGTTGAATACAGTTGCCTTGGTTCCTCTCATAAAGCATGAGCGCTGCTACATCATCGGTACTACAGCCAGCAACCGCCTCGTTCAAAATGCAGCCAGGGTCCATGCAGCCAAATTTCTCTGGAGTGCCTCACTGACCTCCAGCTATCTCCAAGGAGCCACACTCCCACACTCTCCCTGGTCACAAACACAGGCAGAGGGATGAAAAAAGCCTTTGTCTGAGGCTCACAGAGGGATAGAGACACTAAGAGAATCTGGGCCCAAAAGTCCACTTCTTGGTCTTGAACCACCAGGTCTTCTCAAAGACCAGGGGAACATTCAGCCTCCATGTTTCCAAGACATGTGGACCGGTAGAGAGGAATACCACAGCAGAATACAATATAGCTGCAGTCAGTTGAAAAGCTTGTTATCAAAATGTCAGTTTTTCACAAATTTAAAAAAATGAATTTACCAATTTTTGATTTCGATTGATGAGTAGGAATTTTTTTAATTATACATCCGTTTTTGAAAAGGATTCATGAGTTTTGTCAAACCATAGAGGATCGTGTGATGTTCCATGGTTTTCAACTCACAACAGTGATTGGGACTGGTGCTGTAGTGATGGCAAAGAAACATTTGGGGGCATCTGCAAAACTTGTCCTTTGTATTGTCATCTCTTTGATAAAAATACTCTCTCAGGTTTTTTTTTCATAACCCTTCCTCTCCTTGGAGAGACAATTGAGGGTCTTCTTGCTTTCTCTGTAGCTTCTTTTTCACCTAAGGGCACTTATGCTGAGCCTGGACTTGTTACACTCCAGCCCAGTGTCAAGACAATTGAGCCTCTGTGTGTGAGCGTGTGTGTGAGTGAGTGTGTGTGTGTGTGTTTGTGTGTGTGCGTGTGTTGTCCAGCGTACGCATGGGACTGTGTTCAGAGGCCTTTGTGATAGAATATGCTCCTGCCTTGCTTTGTTGAGACCCAATGAAATATGTATCGACACAGAGGAGAACAAAACAGACGGCCTAAAAACACAGGTTCCTTTGATATTGTTTTGTTTTGACCATGACTGGGACCAAGTGTTGTAGCTCTGAGTTTTTGAGTTTCTCTCTCTGAGCAGTTGAACTCTCTCCCCTTCCACCCCTCTATCTCGCCCTGTGTATATATACTGTATATAGCCTATGCCATTCTCATTACTCTCATTACTTTCTCATTACTTGCATCCATGATCAATTTGTTCAAAGTCCCTCTCTAGTGGGTACAAGGTGAAAAACCAGGGAAGTATTACATGAAGTTTTATCTAATCGCGCTGTCAAAAAGGTCTCCCATATACTGGTAAGTAGCACATTATAAATAAAATTCATTAGTCCTTTGACAAAAGGACAACCCGCTCTAGTTGGTACTTTTCAGAAAGTAATTTTCATGCCATTTTAAAGGCCCCAAATCATAAATCACAGACATTTTGTGTATGACAAGGATCTGAAGACTTGTAATCTAAGGCATGAAGATGCTTCTCTGTGAATCTCCAGAGACTTGAATATTTTACGTGTCACATCTTTTTCTTTCAACTCTGAAAAGTTTCTCGCTTTCTCACTCTGCTTTTTTTCTTTATTTCAGAAGGCCAAAGATGATTGAAATTTCCCATCCTTTGAAATTGCTTTTAGAAGTTACTGTAGACATTACTTTCACAAAACTCACACAAATTAGTACTAAATAATTTGGCCAAACTTAGATGTCAAGTTCTTTTGGCTGAGGCATTAGACATGTAACTGTTTTCACATATTTTCAAGAAACACAAAAAGAACTGTGGACTCTTTTCCTTCCCCTGTTAGCCTATTGATGAAATGCACTTTAGACACTTGATTAGAGGCTCAAGGACAAGTGACCAAGGAGGGGGAGGAAGGTTATTTTAAAGGTGCCCCAAGCAGGAGGGCCCCCCCCTGAAAGAGAGGCAAGGTGATACCGTACTAGGGAGCGTTCACACCAAACGTGTTCGGAGCGGTTTAATTGAACTCTGGAGCATTTAGTTCGGTTCGTTTGGGCAGGTGAGAACAATGCCATTCAAACTCGGGTCTCACCAAATAACTGCACAGCAACTCCTGAAAATGCATATCTCCGCCCTCCTCCAAGAGAACTGCTGTCTGTTTGGAGTGAGGATGTAACCAACTGCAGGAGTCAACCCAAAATGCAAGGTTTTATGGGTATAAGAAGGCAGATGTTGATAGGAATGAATGTGATATGAGCACCAGAAAAGGTAAACTAAAGACCAGAGCAAACAGTGCAGAGCCCATCATGCTTAACTGAAGTTACAGGGACTGGACTCCCCAAATCCCCCACCGCCTAAAGCTCTAACCTTATGGGTGACAGGTTACCAAAACTCTGTTCAATAAACGAGCTACAAGCCCTGGTCCACTCGTAATTGGGCAGTGTGAACCTAAACAAACCAAATACACAAATGCAAGTAAACTTTTCCTCTCTGGTTCAGACCAAAGAAAACAAACTGTAGGAGTGATCACACTCAGATCACCATCCTCAGATGGATCAGGGTGGTGGGCCCAGTATGACTTCTTGTAAGGGGACATTGGATTTCTATTAGTGTGTGTGACACCTGTGCACACACTCAAAGACACATACAGTAGGTGCATTTGCACATTAAAGTATAAGTTTGGCAATTTTGGAACTATGTGATTTGTCTCTTACACACCTATAGTGCTTTGACCCACAGACAATATTGGCTCCCAAATCAGCTGTCGGTTGAAACAGCGAGCTGTTTGTCAAAATATCTCCAAAATATTTCTAACCCTAACCCTAAACCCAAGCCCTAGCCCTAAAAAACAAAATGTTTTTAGGGCAAAATGTCCTCACTACCGATGATTCATGTAATCTCTCTATCCATGTGAGGACATTTGGACAAATATAAAGATACAAGTACTCACACATTCATACATACACACACACACACACACACACACACCAACCCTACATTAGCACATATGTAAGGTCCTTATAAGTATAGAGACCAATTACGACTAAATGTGCCATCACCTATTGGACAGCCAATTAAGAGAATAATATTGTTGTTTACTGGTATCTCTGGGGTATGTCCAGTCACTGGTCCCCATTAAAGGACCCTGTGGGATTTTAATTGCTAAAACACGACCAAAACATTGAGTGTAAATTAATATAATCACTTCTGTGGTCACGGCTTTTGGCCAAAGTTAGTGGAGGGTAAAAGCTCGGTGACAAAAATTTTCAAGGGTTTTGCGTACAGCGGTAGCCATTGTCGAGGTCCCCCTTCATGCATTTATCCTGTAACTATCATGCATTAGTACTGCATAAAGTAGTAGCCATTTTACTATAGAAGTCCCCCTTCATCATTTTATCTTGTATATATCTTAATACTGCAGAAAAATCAATCTTGAATGTTATACAGTAGAGTCTAATTAGTATATTAGAACACAAAACGTAAAACTTGATTTTGGCTATTGGCTGTTGGACTCAAACTACAGCAGTAATTCAGTAAACATAAAGTAAAATTATTTTTCATGTCGATGTCTGTCATATCTTAAGTTTTTCAACTGAGTTTTATGAATTGAGAAATTGCAAGTGTGGAACCTATGAGCGCTATAATACGAGCCTGGAGAAATTCTTACTCAGTAATAACTGCTTGGGTAAAAGGAAAGGCTTCTGAAACAGAAACATTCATGTGATTAGACTGTAAAAGTTACATTTTCATCATATTTTTAGGCATTTAGCTGACATTCTTATCCAGATTGACTTACAATGAGCGAACAGGTGTGGGTTTGTTGTCTTGCTAAACCCATCTTCACACAGTACATCAATCTATGTATTATATATTGAAGCTTATGCATGATAGACTAGCGAAAATGGAAATGCTTAGCGTTTCAGTTTATTATTACTTTATTCATGAATCCTGCTAATGCTAACTTTTAACCCAGTTTATTTATTATCTGTCATTATCACAATCTATAGATTCTGTAGTGTTACTGCTGGTAAGCAAAGTTTTTCAGGAAACTTAATGCCTGTAAAATTATAGAAAATTATTAATGGCAGTCGCACAGTTTCTTTTGCCATCATGTCAAGTCACATAGCATTATGGGAAGTTGTTTACTCTAATTTGCAGTCAGCATTTTATCAATATCCACTCAATCAAACCTGGGCAACATTACAACAGCCTGGCTTTTCCAGTATACCAATTCCCAAGGAGGGAAAAATTGCCCACTGAACCATTTTAAATACAGCATACTGAAACTGTTTCACACAATTCAGAAAGGGAACTGAACATTGATTTACCACAAAAGCAGAGGAATGTAAGACAGGTAACTTTACTCTCGCAGTCCTTCAAAGAAAACAAAACCCGTTCTGCCATGAATTTGTTCAATTGTTGCCTGAGTGCACCTTAATTTGTTCGTGCCAGGCGGGACGGCGGGAGGTCGCTCTGCGCGGGTCAGAAATGACTCTCAAATAAATGCACTGCGCCGAGGCTGAAACAGCTCCTCTTTGTCTCAAGACGCACGGCCTTGATCAAATGTTCGGCATATTCAGGGTCGCAATTTATTTTTCACGCTATATAGTAAAAGATGAACAAAGGTAATTAATTTTCAGTGAAGGAAAATGAACATTTTGAGGCCTTTTCTTTCACTGAAATAACTCTTGAGCATCATGTAGCTCAATGGACAGAGAGCAGCGCGTTCGTGGAAAAAGGAATGAATTAATGAAATACGGTGATTAAAATTTGAGCAGCCACAGTCTTGTTCGTTTCAAAGGGTGTTTTTATTAAGTCTGTATTTTGCATTTTAGTGAGCAGAGAGAGAGAGAGAGAGAGAGAGAGAGAGAGAGAGAGAGAGAGAGAGAGAGACCACTGTGCTCTTCAGGGAACAGAGGAATTTTCAGCACAGAAAACTGCCTTGAACACATCTCAAGTGTAAAAACACACACACACGCACAAGCACACACACACATACACACACACACACACACACACACGCACGCCCATACACACACACACACATATCCACAAATGCACATATGCATACATAAATGGGTACTGTCACCCACAGTCACACACACTCTGTTTCCCCCCCACACACACACATTCTAAATGCATGCGTGGCAACACACACACACACACACACACACACACACACACACACACACACACGCTACCAATCATCGAAATAAAACATTTTCCCATTGTTGTTAAAAGCACCAGCCTATATAAAGTAGGCTCATACTACAACTGGTAACACACTCATCTGTTCCTCCCCAAATCATACGGCCGCCACCCTCCCCCTCCCCACCACCACACACACACACACACACACACACACACACACGCACACACACACACACTCACACACACAGCCCAACCCCCCCCTTTTTCCCCCTCTCTCCGGTCCTGAGTTTGGGTCCCCCTCGCCATTAACAGGCCACCGCAGCACGCCTTCTTCATTTAGATCCCCCCCCATCGACACCCCCCCACCCCCCCTCCACACACACACACACACACGAACAAACTTCTCCTTCACGCCTCTGTCTGCCCCCCCCCCCTCTCACTCCTTCTCTTTCCCCTCACTCCATCTAGCGTCCCAGAGGATTTGCGGGGAGATTGTTTCTCCTGCAGACAAGCAGCGCCGACTCAGGCTGAGAGAAGTCCATTTGTTGTTTCTGTAGCGCTGCCCGTGACTGCAGACAGTAGCGAGCCGCCTGGCTGTGTGTTAACTGTCTGTGTCCACAGTTATGACGGGAGATATCATGTAGCGGCCCGTGGTGCGCCGGCGTATCCACAGAACCTTATGTTTTTATATCTAACAAGCCCGAGAGTGTTTGACACCGTTCTGGATTGGCAGCAGCCGCTTCGGTCTCGAGGGCTTTTGTTTCTGAGTGACATGCGGTGCGTCTTTTTCCAAAACTGTATTAGAAGTGGAAATTTGCCCGTCGCTCCAAAATTTGTCCAGAAGGCACGCGACTTCTTCTGTGTTGTATTTTCTGCGTCCAACTTCCACTGCTCTTTTGTTTTGCTTTATTATTTGAATGTTTCTGATTGGAGTGAATTCATTTTGTTTGCTAATACTAGATCCACACACAATGAACCCTATAGGTGCTCAATTCACAGCAAACTAGATCTCTCTTTAAAGAGGGTAACACACACACACACACACACAAACACACACACACACACACTTGGAATGGTAAGACAATATATTTTGTTTAGACTACATTTACTTATTCAGTCATTTTTTTTGAATAACAGTTGTATTTAGGATGTTTAGATGCTAATAAAAGTACATTAAATTGAATTGACAATTGAGTCCTGTACATTTTCCATGCATGAGTTTGCCCTCTTGTGGTGTGTGTTTGAGTGTGTGTGTGTGTGTGTGTGTCTACATGTGTAACGTGTAAGAGTAAGAAATGGAGTTGCTGTGTTTGTGAGGTTGTGACCCCAATCCTGCTAAACAGCTGTCACATCCACTAACTCTATTTTAAGACTATCTAAGACTATTTTTGTCCAAGAAGATTAGAGAGAAATGACGCAGAAAGACTTCTTATTGAAGTGACAGTATACAGTTTTTCTTTAACTTTTATTTAACCAGGCAAGTGACGGCTTGTTGTCCACAGTGTGCTCAAAACCTGAAGCGATACAGAGCCACTGAGGCTTGAAATGTCAACAAAGATTTTGACAGAATATCGTTGCACCTATAACCTCCCAGCCCACACTGAATATCCTTTCAAAACAAAAACTGGAAAAACAGCCAACACTCTTGAACAACAAATGAACCGAGTTTTTATCAGCTGTAACACTGAACATGTTTTAATCATACAGTCTTCATCTGTAAACCAACAAAACAAACTGGCAGAAAGACAAAAGATGGCAGCTGAGGATCGGTTGGGGAGAGTTTGCACCTCACTAACCCTAAACCTAACCCTAACCCTTTCTTTAGTTTGGATTTGAGCACTTCCAGCCTCTAATAGCATGCATATCAAAAACTATATACAACAGTAAAATTACCTTGTATCCTTAGACAAGGCGCTTTCATCTCAGTCTCTCACAAAACAGACTGCTAACATTTACTCCAAACTGTCACCACAAACTCCCAGCGCGCCCCAAACCAGATAACGTTTCCATCCAGCGTCCTACATCTTTTATTGGGTTCATTTGACTTCAAATCCCCCGATGTTTATTTAATTTTTTTTTTCTGTGTTTCTCTCTCTCTCTCTCTCTCTCTCTCTCTCTCTCTCTCTCTGTGGTAAAGTGGCTACTCGCAGACTTAATTCCATTTATTCCAGTAACCGGTCCCTCGATCTTGACCTCGTCTGCGAGGAGGAGAGAGCGAGCGCGGACGGGCTGGGCTGTTCCGCGCCGCTGCCCTCCGATACAACATGGCAGCTACATTACCATCGCAGTGTAAATCGCTCTCCAACACGGAGGTGGGAGGGGGGGTGGAGGGGTGGGGGTGGGTGGGGGGTACAGAGCATTTGTCAATCCCCCCCCACCCACCCACCCCCACCCTCTCCTGACAGGGGAAATTACAACCGCCGCTGAATGGAGCCCTGGACTGGCCCTCTCTATTAGAGCTGTGTAGCGAGACACTTGTACACAGAATAAAGGCTCTTTTATTATGAGGGTAAGCGAATGACTGTGTGTGTGTGTGTGTGTGTGTGTGCGTGTGTGTGTGTGTTTTCCAGCAAAGCAAAAAGTCATTTCAAGTGACTGATGTAGCCTCTCGCCTCACGTTACTGTCTTATAAATGTTTAACACAAGATGAATCCGTCCAGGTTGCAGTCACTGCAGGCGATCCTGAGTCCGTCACTGCTGATTCCTTCAGGTGTTAACGTCACAGAATTATTTTATTTTTTTTCCCTTTCTCAAAGATTAAACAAATGCAGCACTTGTAACCAAAACAGGTAAGGACAAGTTGATATTAACTAGACAGGGCACTTGACAGATGTTTTTAAATACAGTACAGGGCCTTTTTTTTTTTTTTTTTTTTTTCATCAAACGAGACCCAGCAGCAGCGTTGACGGCAGACTGTGTGATTTTCTCCCAGATTAAAGTGAATATGTAATTAACACGCTATAATTGCTGGCAGTCTCTCTTTTCATTTCAAGATGAAATGATGCGAGTTCTCTCCCAAGCCAACGTCAGAGGCCCCAGCCTATGCAATACATATTAATAGAAAAAGACAGGATGTGAACATATGTGGCGGGATACTTAAGCTATCATACGTTTTAATATATTATCTGCAGCTACTGTTGCTCATTTTGGCCTGCAAAATGAATTAGGTAGTCAGAAAAACATCACTGCTTAGCATCCTAACACTTGCATTATTTGTTATTTTCAATTAGCCATTAACAAGCAACGCTTTTTCAACTCGCGGGGCCTAAAACCGGAGTATGATTGTTCATTTCCTCAACTTCCAACCGAATTCAGTAGCCAGACCACAACTAGAGCACACGCTACTTACCATAAAAGTAAATGGGCTACCTCTGGCCCATGTGCTGACGTGGTTTCGTGGCTCGTTCTCCACTACTAGATCGTTTCAGCGCTACCCGCCGCCATGCTCTATAAACACTGTTCCAACCGCTGCACTGCTCCTTACATACGCCGTCCCCGCTTCTCCAAGCACAGGCAGTCTCTGGGCTTAAAGCATATAAATTGAGAAACGATTCGATTTTATGAGCAACCCCTAAGAATCCGCGCAGGCTAATACAAGACAGTATTGTTGGATGGTGAACACCCCAAATAGTGTGGTGAATGATGGAGCTGGTTAAGCATCACTCTGCCAATGATATCAGATTAAGCGAAGCTTTCAGGGCCGCGTCCAGCGCTGGCGGCATCGTGTTCGCTGGAGATGACCTCATCAGCTGTGGCTCGGGCGGTTTGGCAGGCGGGAGCCATGTATAAGCTGTGGCAGGAGATGACAGAAAACACAGACACACACAGACGTTTTCTGCAAAAGCAGCACGTTGGTACCGACACTGGCTGAACGGCTTGATCCTCTGCTGCCTTATTTGACAGAGTGGAAGTGAAATAAGAGTAATGCTTTGGAAGCATTTGGGCGACTTAGTCCTTGATAGAATCATAGACATATAATACTATTTATTCACTAAACTTACTTACTATGTGAGGAGTTATATTCCCAAATGCTATGTATCTATTTAGGAAAAAAACAACATGAATTACCTGAAGTTCATTGTTCAGTATCTCTAGAATATAGAGAATCCAGTATGTAAAAATAATGTAATAATAACTTTTATCTATACAGTAGGAACTTATCAAGACAGAATTGCTCTACACGCTAAATAGAATGCAATCATTAAAATGTGAACAAAGAATAAAGAGCAGAAAAAGATTAAAATGCTAAATCCAAGGTAACAAGGCAAACAAGTCACTCAATCCTGCTTTCTCCAGTTCAGAATATTCTCCAGAATGAGACCTTTTTTTGTCTTTGCAGGATTTGGAGAGATTCACTCACACTTTCATCCCATCTCGTCTGTGACTCCCTTTATACACGTCTCAATCAAAGGTCTCTCTTTCATCGGCAGTTAATTCAAAATGCAGCAGCAAGGCTTTTAACCAGAACCAAGTGAAGTATTACCTCTTTTTTAGCATCCTTGCACTGGTTACCTGTGAGTTTCAGAATTGACTTTAAGATTCTGTTGATCACATTTAAGGCTCTTTTAAGGAGTCATGACTAACAAGAAATGACCGGGCTTTCTAGCTCCCGAGCTGTGGAACGGTCTGACCTGAGGACCATCAGGCAGGCTAGATCGGTTTCTTCATTTAAAACCCTTTTGAAAACTCACTTTTACTTGCTTGGTTTGCTTTTACCTAATACAAATTTTTTTCCCCCTTCTTATGTTTTATTATCATGTGTGTTTTCCCTCTTATGTTTTATTATCATGTTTGTTTTCTCTGCTAATTGCTTTGCAGTCTGTGTGTTTTTATTGTTTCTATTGTTTGTTGTTTTTGTTTTAGCGTTTATAAAGCCCTTTGTAACCCTGTTTTGAAAGTTTGAAAGTTGTATTATTGTTATTATTAAAATAACGTAGAAAAGAATAATTAGAGCAAAAACAAAATCCAGACCATAGTTCAAGTACTGTGAAAGCAAGACTACAAAGTGATTTAAAAAAAAGAAAAAAAAAAAAAGGCTGGAAGGTTTTTGCAGAGCCTCGTGGTCCTGATGAAGAGAGTTTGATCATCTTAACACCTCAACCTGGACTGAAGACTGATGACTGACAAAATGTCATTATTTTGTCAAAAAATGAAATGTTTGTTACTTCCTCTCATTTTGTTTAACCAATGACTTGAGTTTCTTTTCTCCTTTTAAAAGTATAACACAACAATTAAAAAAATATGAATAATATGTTTTAATGTTTAGTCATTTTGTAAAATTGACACTTTTTTTTTTCAAACGGAGGATCTGATTTTGGAACTCTTCATATAACACTAAATCCCCAATGGGACTAGAAAGCTCTTCTGATTGAAACAGCGATTTCCTTCTTCACAAAGCTGCATTTACGAACCTCAGAATAGAGCTGAAACAGACATCAGTTAAGTGATGCACTGGCAGAAGAATAGTACTGCAGTTTAAATACTCGTCACCAGACGTGACGTGCATCCATATCTCTGATCTGTCATCACAAGGGAACAATTAATTGCAGTTGCAAAGTATTTTCTTTCCCTGTGCAGATCGATTAGCCCAGTGGTTCTCAACGTGGGGTCCGGGGACCACCAGAGGTCCTTGAGGGGGTTCCAGGTGGTTCCCAGCAAACTGATACATTATTAAACTTCACCATTATTTAATTTACAAGAAGTGAACACAATTAGAGAATGTAGAAGAATGACTGTTTTGATCATAGTTTCACTGTTATCTCTCTACCTACAACACAGATAGATGGAATTCTGAACAAAATCATATCTAACAATAAAAATATTCTCAGATTTGGGCCCGAGAGACAAAATCTCATCAAATGGGGGTCCGTGGCTCTAATGTGGACTAATGGTCCTTGATATGAAAAAGGTTGAGAAGCACTGGATTAGCCCCCCTCCCTGAAGGCTGAGGCCTGAATCCTGCATGTCACCCTCTTCACGTAATGAAGAGACAGCAGGTGTCATGTCTGGACTTGGCAATCTGCCGCTGACACGAGAGTTAGAGTATTAAATGGACTAACTGCCGGCTTTATCGTTGAGGAACACCGGTGTCCGAGCTCGATCATTACCATAGCCCCATGAAACAAAAATGACATTTGTCTGACAATAAAATTGGATACTAACCTGTCTGAAAGCCGTCTCCATTTGTCTAGAACAAACGTTGGTGTCGGCAAACAGTTTGACACACTTTCCCTTGAATGCGTAGAGAAGGCGAAGCCATCCTTTGGCTCACAGTAATGGCCCCTCATTGTTGGCCGCAGAGGATGTGGCGCTATTCATACCGGTGGATGATTGAAAAGAAAATTGAATCCCTTTTGATGTGATAAATGTGTCTATTACTGCATTTGCACACAAAATGTCGGTGGAAATTATAGTGGGAAGGCAGGGCTCAGAGGGGAAAATACATAGGGATGGCATATTGGCTAGCTTTGATTGGAGCTGAAATATAAATATACTGTACCGGTAGATGAAATGAGTCCAAGCTCCCTGATTTTTCCACAGGAACTTCACAAATGAAAGGCCTTGAGAGCCCCAATTGTAAGACTATATAAAAAGGTTAAATGTCTGCATAGCTTTCTCCTCTTTCTCTCTAAAGAGCTATTTGATAAAGGACACCAACAAATGTTTGCCTTGTAATAAAAGGGAATTTTCTCTTTTCAAAAAGTTCTGAAAGACAGTGAGAAGCACTGGGAAGAAATGGGCCATGGTATTTTGTGGTGCATAGAGTGTTGCACTTGTGAAGGACACGTTCATTTGAAGTTGTTAATACAGTTGATATGAAGTGGTTCAATCTATACGTCTATCAAAATGTTCTTTTGAATCTCCATTTGGGAGGTTTTTGTCATTTGGAAACATCTGGACTCAAGGTTAAGAAGTATGATTCTGATAATCACATTTTCCTACCTTTTTTTTTTTTTTACCTTTTGCATATCCCTAATGGCTGTTTTACTAAATGGCCATGTGTAACATTTCTGAACATATTGGCATTTTATCCACATTCATAAGACAAAGCCGCAGCTCCAAATTATTGTATTAACGTTTTAGGCAATTACCATTTTATAAGGTGAACTCTTTTTCAAGGAAGTTTTTCTCTCAAATTATTTAGATGTTCTCTATTACTAAAACACAGTGCAAAGTACTGCACATTACCTGAAAGAATGCATGTGTCTAGATCAGAACAGAATCAAACATCAAAAAAGATGTCGACATGATTTCAGAAGGAATTCAGTGACTTGAGTTAAAAAGGACATGTTAATGTCAAAAAGTCAAGAGAAACTCCAGCAACATTAACTCAATTTTGTTACTCTTTGATGTTTTCTCTTGAACACATTGGCACTTTGTTGATCCTCTTATAAATCATTAATTTTCAAGGCTCAAAGGCCCAAATTTTAAGACCTTATTTAAGGTCTGCATTCTCCCCATTAACAATCATGATGAGGAGCAGGAAAAAAAGATGTGAAAAGATAGACATAAAAAGTGCATTTGTTAGAAAAGTGTCTGAGCAGTGTGTGTGTGTGCATGCATTGGTTTGTGTGTGCGAGTGTCATCTCTTTTCCACCACTCCTCTTGCTCAGCTGTGCTTGAGAGGTACGCGCACTAACACAAACACTGACTCTCCCACTCTATTCTACAGCCGACCCTTACATTTTTAATCGAGACACTCATCTCTCTTTCAATACACAACATCTTTGATGGTGAGACGCTCTTTGATGGCAAGTGAATTTCATTTGCGTCTAAAAGCTTGCAAAATATTCGGTTCAAGACGATCACCACATTCGTGACTTCTAAGCAATTACTGTAATGATGCAAAATGGTAAACATTGGCCCAACATCTAAATAATTTAACAGACTGAAAACATGCTGCTCCAATGTTTATGGAATTCATTTTGTGTTTACAGAATGATCATGTTGAAATGTTCCATGGCATTGAGCTAGCATGAAAGGTCATGTTTGAATGAACTAATTGCATGATATTTAAATGGGTCTTCTAGATTACATGATGACTCGGGTCAGACAATAGACTCCACCCTTTTAAAGTCTGGCTCCTACATACGAGCCAAGAGTAATGCATCTGAGAATCAAAGTCATCTTATTAGCCTGATTTCTGACATAAGCTTACTTTTTAGCTTGAATGAAGTTCAATGGAATGATAAGTTATGACCTAAATTCTGCATTCAACCAGTAGGACACGTATTGACGCTCAGTTTTAACGTTAGAACAACGTGGTGGGGCTTCAAGCATCGGGGAAATGTGAAATTGACTGCAAAGACTGCTCAGTTTTAGAAGAGAGAAAATAAGCTTCCAGGCAAATACACGGAGTGTTCTGGCTCAAAGACACTGCTTTCTACACTTTTGAAACATTTATTACTCATTTGAGACCTAAAATGACAGCTGTGAATGAGCATATTCCAGCGTAGACTAAGCAGTGGTGGAAAAAGTACTCAAATTCTTTACTTAAGTAAAAGTAGCAATACCATAATGGAAAAATACTTCATTAAAAGTAAAAGTCCTCCATTGAAAAGTTTACTTAAGTGAAAGTATAGAAGTATTAGCAGTAAAATGTACTTAAGTATCAAAAGTAAAAGTATTCATTCTGAAGAATGGTCAGAGTGTTACATTATTGATGCATTAACCTTTAAGACATATTTTAATGTTGTAGGAGGTCTAACTACTCTACTACTCTACTACATATACTGTTGGGGAGTTTAAACTCGAACAATGCAACATATTTTATGAGCTTATCTTGTGATTTGCATAGTTACTAGTTACTTTGCAGAATAAGGTTTTACCCTTATTCTGCAAAGTAACTAGCAACTATAGCCGTCAGATAAATGTAGTGGAGGAAAAAGTACAATATTTCCCTCTGAAATATAGTGGAGTAAAAGAATAAAATCTCATAAAATGGAAATACTCAAGTAAAGTGCCAGTACCTCAAACCTGTACTTAAGTACAGTACTTGAGTAAATATATTTAGTTACTTTCCACCTATGAGAATAAGCAGTAGTGCAAATGAAGCCTTTCTGCACAAAACTGCACTTTATGGACCTTTATGGTAAACAAGATAGTTGCACAAAATTCTTCTCTTCACAACGGCTTGGAGTTGGTTCAGTAACTTGTGGATTTGTGCTGCAGAGGATTTATCATGATCCTTGTCGTTTCAGAGTTCAGAGGAAACCTTGAACCATGACCTGACCTGTTTTGGCCTCTTCTGATATGTATGAGCAACACAGGTCAAATAGTTCACCTCAAGAACAGAGCTAATAATTCATTCAGCAAAACTTTATCTTAGGTGGGTCTTGCATACCTAAAAATATGAACAAATGCTTTTCAAAAAGACAAACTCTTGCAGATCCCTTGCTTGGATCCCTTTGAAGGTGTCTTCATCTACCGTATGTCAGCCTATCTCAATTTATTATTTGACCCGTTGTGAACTTTACGATTATCACAGCTCTGAAATCTTTTATACACAAAATGTACAGTCAGCTCTATTCAGACAGAAGCACACCTTTTTGTGGCTTCACGCTGTGATTAAATTGGCTGTGAAATGGCCCAATATAAGGCTACAGTGCAGATTGCCATCTATTTGAATGGGTTTCCAGCAACAAAAAGTTAAATAATTGCAGCCCTTTTTGTTCATGTCCATGTTTCTTGGACACTTGAAGATTATATTCATAAAAGTATGTCAAGTATATAGTCAAAAATTCTTTCTTTTCAATGACTTATTTATGTGTTCAGTCTATAAACCTAAGTCTTGATATCGTTCAAGTTCTATTTTCAACCTTTTTGCTTTTCAGTAGATTCAGCTTTGGCTCCACTTGGCTCTGAATCACTCTGAGGCAGTGTGCAATGCACAGTCAGGCTGAATGAGAACAAATAAATAAGGGTCTGAGCTATCAAACGGCTTGAATCGTCACGCTCCTGCTACAGAGCCTCAAGATCGATGTCTGTCCCTCCCAATCCAATGTTTTCACATTGGATTCAGTTTATCTGCAACACAAAGTTAGACCATAACAGACCGACTACAACACTGAATGCGTCTGCCCCAGAGATCCAACCAGCGGTGGTTAATAAGTAAACCCCCCCACAAACTAGTCCATGTTGCAGCAGTGGGGATGAAGATGTCCATAGGAACATTGGCCTCTGATAAGCAAGCTGGTGTGCTGAGTCACCGGACAGACAAGTGGACAAATCTTGACTCGATACGAGCCAAGAGTTGAAACATTACCACTTATATCACTGTGTACCTCTGTTGTGGATTACCTCACCTTCACTAAGACTAAGGAACTCTTCTCTTCAGTACAAACGGACAGTAATCGATTTATTTGGAGCTGTCTGTCTACCTCATTTCAATCTCTTCTGTTTATTTTAACCCACATTGGACTGTCTAAACTCAAAAGTCCAACTTGGATGAAGTTTTGACTGTGGTGGGTGAGGCTGTACTCTGCTCATCTGGTCTTAGAGCAGAATAAGACTTTGGTCTGAGAGGTTCTGAATAAGTTCTAGACCTGGATTTTTGACCGTGAAAACCTCTGGGACTTTACATCTGCTTTATTGACTATGGATAGTGGTTCTCAGCTTCTCCATCTGGACATTCATGTTGATGAGCAGGAACCTCATAGAGGCATCCTGGACCTCCTCAGCAGACTCCGTCCTCAGTGGAAGGCACAGGACATTCAGATGAAGGCAAGTGAATGTTATGTTGGGGTTTGGTTTTAACGTCTCACACTGTAGGGTTATCAGTATCTGGGATTTATTGATACTTATCTAAATGAAAGAGCCAAGGATGTCAATGTATTATGTATCTATGTGTGTATCTGTCAATCTAGGAATCTTTGTTGTTTGGTTGGTTGTTTATTTGAAGTTTGGACTTTCACTGGAGTGTCATGATATTTCAAGAGACCTTAGACCAGGAGTTGCCCAGTTTATTTGGCAGATGAACCTCCAGTGACTTCAAATCATTGGGAACTGTGTGTTCACATTGCACTTAATGCATCAGACATCATCAGGAAATCAAACATCATGCTGCTCTTGTGGGCTGGTCAATCACAGCTGAGTACTTAAACAATTAAACAAGACAGCTGCATGGAGGAAAGTTGACAAAATTGTTGGAGTGGATGGTGGGTAAAGAGTTACCCCAAAGGGACGCTAGATGGCTGTGCCTTTACTAGCGCCCCAATGGTGGCTCTACAAAACACTGCTATCAGGAACTTCATTTAGCCTGCTCCTTGGTGGCTCAAACTTACATTTAGTGTCCTTGGCCTTAGTATTACGTCCACGCCACCATAAAAGTTCCAATAAAGCCATCCGTTTTCACAAAACATAGCTTTTGGGAGCTGGGAGATACAGCTAATGCTAACCTGTAAATAGAATGTTTTAGACAAAGTATAAACCTTTCTGTCATCCAGAAGTCACTTCTTAACCCGCAAAGTATTGTGTGCACTTACTTACTTGTATAAGCTGATGCATTTTTCAAGGTGACAAACATGCTTCAAAAAGTAGATAACTGCAACCTATTATACTCTTGTCTAGGTGGAGTTTATGGTTGTATTGTAGTTTGTTTCAGCCCAGCTTTTGTTTACATTTGTGCACAAAGAAATACCAAGCTGTGTATATGCGTATTAATGAATATAGTCCATACAGTTTTCTCTCGCCTTCTCTTTCAGAATAAAAGCTCTCTGCAGCTACAATGACATGCGGACGACAATGCAATGTGACGTGTTTAGAGGAATTTGAGTGCTAACTGGCAACCATTTATGTATTGTAGCATTCAGCACTATAGACACATTCCTTAACATTGTAAAATCAGCAGAATAAAGCCAAGGTTACTGGACAACAAGAGTAGACTTTGTTGGATTTTTTTGGAACCCTGGGAATTGTGTTGGCTGAGTATCTGTCCTGAGCAGGATAATCCCATTCTGGTCCCATGTGCAAACACGAGGTCCAATCTTTCAGAGAAATAGGGTTTATGTTTGTTAGGTGACAGCACATTGGGTGGGTGACCTCTCAATCTAGACCAGGTCCAGTAATGTACACAAAGGGTAGATGTTTCCCTTCAGTCCCCCAAACCCCCAGCAGCCCCTTCAATGATGCATTGTGTTCGTTTGTTTGGAATATACAGCATATAGGGGAAGGTCAGGTATTTCCAGCAACTCACACAATTACTGTATACTTGTATTTGGTTTAATTAGTGTCTAAAACACTGATTAAATCATAATTTGGGAGCTGTTACGTGGAGGGTTGTCAGATCATGTTTAAATGTCGTAAAAGTTTATATTCACATGTATTTGATCAACTGTCATGTAATGCTAATATTTACGTCTTTCATCTGTTGCTCGGCCATACAAATCAAGGTGAGAAAAGGCATTCCAGCACAATGTCCTGTATAAGCCGTGGTATACATCCAAGTGGCCCTCAATGCACTAGTATGAATACTTCATCAGATTTCAAGGTGGCCATGTTTGTTCGCTCTCGATCTAGATGAAAAACTGTGTTCCATGCAGGTCCCATCAGAGACACAGGAAAGGCCTTGGAGACTGTGGGAGTGAATGAGAGACTACTGAGAAACCACTGAATGACAACAAATGTCCGACGAGGCCTTATAGGCAAACAGTGGCCACTGTGGCATTGTAGTACACATGTAGTACAGGCAGGAGCTGTATAGGAGGTGTAATCTTTAACATATTCCAATTCATAACCAATGAAAAGCTGCAGCTACACTGTTGTGTGGCTTAAGTAGCACGCAATGCTTTTCAGTGGAATGGAACTATTGAATTAAAGAGCCAAGAATGTCAATGTGTTATGCATGTATGTATTTACGTGCATCTATTCATCTATCTATGTATCTTTGAATGTATCTGTGTATCGTTTCATGTGTACAAGACTGTATTTTTTATTGCTTCAGTCATAGAGCAATGGTTACATTTTTAAGATGCTTACTTCAATAGGTTTCAATAGGGTTAGGGTTTTTTCCTAAATTAACACAAAATGTACTTTCTATCACCTTACTGTTTCCTTATGGATAAATATGAATAGCCTACAATATTATGACACTAAATAATTTATCCACTTGTTATAGTCTCATTCAAGTTTCCAAACCAGTAATTACTAGTGAATGATCATGCAGTTTACTAAAATAACGGTTTCCTTACCTTTATTTATTGCACATTTCTATGTTGTTAAAGTGAGGTTAGTGATAAAGTTCAGGTCATTGTAAATGTTGTAACACAAAGTAATTGAATACTTGTTGGCTGCTTTTATTCACCTTGTAATGCATTGAGTGCATCCATGTTTAGTATGATTTGTCCAAGATGGTTAGGGATGAACAGTAACTCAGCCACCTCTCAGCTGTCTAAACACAAATACTTCCCTGTGATGGGAGATATTTAGGGTTATAAGGTTTCAGGCAGGGTGACTCCTCAACATTGCACAGTGTTTCACTTGCAGAAGAGTTAGAGAATAATGATATAAACATAGGAGGAGAGAATGCATAAAACATGTTATAATTCTAAAGCCTGTGTATATAAAATCATAAATGCTTCCATTTATAAAGAAAATATCCTTCTTTACAAGAGGTCTTTTGTGCTATTGTTGTTATCTGTAAAGTTGCACATAATAAAAGCATGATGCTCTGTTGTCATACTGCAGTTTTACAGCCTTGATGGAAGTGTTATGTAGTGACTCTTAGGAGACTATTACTGTGTTGAATATTTATGAGATACTCTATTGCAAATAAGGAGGTTTAGGAGGTTGAAATGGATGTCCAATGTGTGCCATCTTTCACGTTTTACTTCATTACTACTAATATGTGTTTTACACTCTCATCCAGAGAAACCAGTGTGATGAGTGCAACAGTACAGTAAGCTTAAATTTATAGATTGATGACATTGCAGTCAAAGCCTGTATGATAGAGGGTTGTTTTGTCCCCTTCAGTGCTGTTCTGTATTCATTTTCCCCTTGATTTCCCTTAACTTCCAGACGTTCACAGAGGGCATCACCAACCAGCTGATGGGCTGCTACGTGGGCTCTCTGCAGGAGCCCGGCTGCGTTCTGGTGCGGCTGTACGGCAAGATGACGGAGCTCTACGTGAACCGGGACCGGGAGGTGGAGATGTTCCAGATCCTCCACGCTCACGGCTGTGGCCCGCAGATCTACTGCAGCTTCCAGAATGGCATCTGCTACGAGTTTGTGAGGGGAGCGGTGCTGGATGATGAGCTGCTCCGCCAACCCTCCATCTACAGGTCTTTGCCAGAAGCTTGGCTGTTTCTTTTTTTTAATTTCTTTTATAAAGTTGATGTATTTAGGGAGGGTTTGCTGAGCATGCATGCCCTTTTTCAGGAACGTCCTGCTTCACATTCACATATACAGATATTCACACCTGGGAGTTGCCCAGTACAACCACCTCTACTGCTGGCCACTGAGCAGCTTCACTGGAAAATGTGAGGGTTGACTGCCTTGCTCAGTGGTTTCTTGACCGTAGCTGTTGAGGGAGCGGAGAGCACTGCTAATTCATTTTTCCATCCCAGATTTTCCCAGTCCATCTGGGGATTCAAATGAGCAACCAGCTTCTAACCCAGTATGTCATTATCACACACTAACAAATTCATAAATCCATGTAGTTTATGTGTAGGTAAATCCAGATAATTTATGTGCAGGTTAACTTTTTATTATCATCTTTGAGAGGCAGAAAATTATGGGTTATATATAGGCTATATAGGGTTGAAAATATAATAAAGCCTGTTAATGTAATAAATTCCCAAATAATGTAATAAAATCACATTGTTACATTTGCCATTATGACTTCATAAGATATTAACTGATGATGTAATAATAATTGACTAATAGTGTAATAACTTAGTTATTGAGTGAATTCATTCTTCTAATTCTAAATGATTACTCTTACTCTTACTCTTATTATTTCATCATCAGTTAATAAATATGTTAACCCCTTATGAAGTCATAATGGCTGGTAAATGTAATAAAACATTATTTGGGAATTTATTACATTAAGAGTTTTTTTTTATAGTACATTTTCAATCCATTTAGAGGGACAATTTTTTATTACATTATCATAAAATGTCCCTCTATTAAATTTGATCAGTTATTAAATTATCAGTTGCTACAGGCCTAATGCAGGTTGTATGGAGAGTAAACCGTGACACCATACAATGAAATTAATACCTTAATAAAAACACACGAAGTGATAGCTGCAGTAACTGAAGGATTTGCACTTTTCAAAATTAGTCGAAAAATCTTTGTATTTGTCTTTCACTCAGTCGACAAATCGTAAATACAATATTGTAGGTTTACATGGAGAACAAGGGAAGGAACACTGTGAAACATTTAACAAATTTCTCTTGTCTTTTGTAAGAAGATGCTTTGTGTCTATGTGTTTGTGGTCATGTGCCCAACAGAGAATGCATGTTAGTTAAGCATTTCAATCGTGCTGATGCAGGTTTTTTTTTTTATTATTATTATTTCAGTTGAGTCATGTTTCATGTTGAGCAATGATGTTTAGTCATGCCCCCCCTTCCATCCATCACTCTGGTGATAAGAGGCCAGCATCGTTATTCTAACCACAGGACAGTAGGACGCAACACAGAGAGCCAAGGCCGAACCCCAGGGGCGCGATAGACATCAATCACCTTGCGCTCTCTGATACCCTGTGTGGGGAATACCCAGAAAACTTAATGTCACCACTGAGACGCCTCGACAACGAGCACTCAAGTGGTCAAAAGGTCACAAATGAAACGGCGCCCATTTTTGAAAAGAAGAACAAGATAAGAGCGCTAAATGGAAAGGGAGTTGTGTTTCTTCTCTGATAATGGTTGTTTTTGCAATAACAGCGTCGCCCAGGCTCATCTGGGAAAATGTTTTCTCTGCGCAGATTGATCGCAGCAGAGATGGGGAGAATCCACTCGATCCAGCCCAAATGCGGTCTGCCTGTTGAACCTTTTCTCTGGACCAAAATGTCCCAGTTTCTCACACTGGTTCAGAACAATATCAACGACAGCCCAGTCGAGCAAAGGTGAGCAAAAAGGTAGAATTCTGGCCAAATGGTCTGAATGTATTTTTTTCTTTAGACATTATCCAGTAAAAATTGACTGAGCACTCTTGCTTTTTTCAACAGTGCCCATCCTGATACTCACACAGTCATTCACACTCACAGTCCAAACACAATCTTTTACTGTTAGCTATCAGCAGCCACACTGGAACAACTGGGGACTAACTGCCTTGCTCAAGGGCACCTTAGTGGCAAAAGTCGAGATTTTTCCAGCCGGTCCTTGGATAGAAACCAGCAACCTTTCAGTAACTAGCCTACTTCTAGATCCTTTAGGCACCGGAGCCTCCTTTGACGTCTTTTCGTTTTCTCACAAATGCCAAATGTACACTTCCTCGCTTCAAACTTGCCCTCAGTTCTCCTCTCCACCCATACGCTGTCTTTTAACTAACAGATATTCTTGGGGTTCTCGGGTTCAAGTTGTGCTGATGGTCTTTGACACAGTCAGTCAGTCACAACCGCCTCTCTCGCCATGTGGAGAGAGGTGACCGCTGTGAGCTGGAGGAGGAGGTGGGGGAGTGGCCCCTGTGGCAATGACATTGCGTTATCTCCGAAAAGGGGTCATGTGGTGAGAGGTGAGAGGGGACGTCCAGACACTACAAAGAAGCAGACGCTCGGCCGCTGGCTTCCTGCAGAGCCTTCCCTTATCAGTCAAACGTTCAGCCTTGTTTACGTTTGCGGCGAAGGGGTCGGAAGTCCACGCAAACTGGAGCTGGAAAGGCCCGAGTCCGCTTTTGAACAACTGCAGCTTCTTTTCTGAGTTTTAGCGAGCAGACAAAGTAATTAGTGCCGGAGTGGGTCATCCATAACAGAGAGGGACTGTGGAGGAGAGGGTTCCTTTCATGATAAGAAAGAGTTTTAGCTTCCTGGATTCAGAGAGACAAAAGTCCCTCAGAGATCTGAGGGAAAGTCAGTGTGACTGTGGTAACCTTTCTGACATCAGGAAGACAAGACACAGACGACCAACATTTTCTCAATCGGCATATTATTGGTTCCTCCAGTATTTCAGTAGTTCTACTCCAAGGCGCTGTGTATTGATTTGGGAAAAAATATAATTACCTGAAGTTCACTGTTCAATATCTCAATGGATCCAGTCTGTAGAAATGTAATTTTGTCCACCAAGGACTATCTACTATCTTTTTAGAAGCACCATTATGTTTCAACTTTACACACATTCTGTAACAGCAGTTGTCACATTTTTTTTCAAATGGTGGACAGATATTTCATTTTGAAATGAAACTCTTCAGTACATCCATGTGTTATATATTGTGCATGTAGACACATCATTGGAGACAAAGCACAATGCGATCACAATAAGGATGAGCACTTTGGATGAATTTATGCATGCATTATTTCCTCAAGACAAAGAGTCACTTCAGAGGATAAATAGTATGCATCTCGGGGACCAGATTGCACCACATTTAGAGGCCCAATAGATGGTGCTATATTGTGAGACATTTGTGTGACTGAGCCGCCTAAAACACAGTCTACTGCTCCTCAGATACAATTAGAAATACAGAACAAGTGGAAATGATCTGGAAAATATCAGTGCGTAGGACAGAAACAATTACAGAGCATGTTGGAAAAAGTACTATGAAGTGATGGAGTATATCACAGCACAATTAAAAATGAGATTTAGGTTTAGATTTAAGGTTCGTGGTTAAAGCTTATGTCTAGGGTGTGTGTGTGTGTGTGTGTGTGTGTGTGTGTGTGTACATATCCACTGTCCTCTTGAGAATTGCATGTGTGACACAGCACACACACACGGAGAGAGAGAGACACAGAGGAAAAAGAATGAAAACGGCAAAAGGAGATTTAAACACGCATCAGAGAGACTTTTGTACTTGAGAATGTATGAGTGCTTGTGTGAATGTGATCTTCAGAGGAAACGGAAAAAGAAAGGCAGCAAGAGAGAGAGAGAGGGAGAGAGGGGGAGAAAGAGAAAGTGAGAGAGCAGGAAGAGGCTGCACCTGCAGAGGAGGTCTTCAGCTCTCAAGTCACCCGCTGTGCAGAGAGAGAGAGAGAGAGAGAGAGAGAGAGGGAGAGAAAGAGAGAGCGGGAGAGAGAGAGAGAGGGAGAGAAAAAGGCTGCAGCAGCTGCGAGGTTTGGAGAGAGAGAAAGCGCAGTAGTAGTCAGAGATGGGAGAGAAAAGCAATGGAAAGCAAGAGAGCACAACCTCCTCTTCTCCCAAAGGCCCCCTGCTACGTCTCCCGTTTGCACTCCCACGAATCACATAAAACTGCAAAAGAAAAAGGAAAAAAATCAGCAGTGCTCGGCTGGTGTTTGAAATCATATGTAAATAAGGCACATTGATAATGAAGCGCCAGAGGAGGAAATTCCACTAATTACCTTACTGAGACTTGACTGGGAGCAGGAGGCGAACGTACTTGACGTACTGTTTTCATGAAAAGGAGAGAAAAGAGAGAGAGGAAAGGATCTGATGGCAAGACGACAGGTTTCCATTTAAAGTCAATGGAGGTCTTTCATTTAGCTTTTGACTCCATGTAATCGTGGGTTTCTATGATAAAGTCAACTTGTTAGGTTAAAGAAATGGATGGTTGAAAAGGAATCAGGGTGATTCACCAAAGAACTGTGTTTTTATTCATGTTGTAGGAGAGGAGTTAGATAAATTATGCATGGCAAAGGGGATCGAATGTTTATGACAGAAAGATTGCATACGCAAATAAATGTGAATCAAATACTTGGGCAACTATATTCTAGGCCTTTTTGAAAATGCTATTTGGAATTACAATTTACAATACTTTTACCATTCCAATTTGCAGCACCACTCTAATAACTTTTCATTTTAATTTTCTCTTTTAAAGCAACACGGTGAATAAAGTTGTTACTTTATCCGAAAGAGTCAAACTCAAATGGGAAGAAAGTTATTTTTGACACATATTATTTTTCCACACAGGCTGATTGAATAAAGACAGGCTGCATGACTGAGATCCAAACCGTCCACCCGTCCGTCCACAGCCGGGACAAAGACCGACTGAACAGACTAGAAGAAGATAATATTCAAAAGGACTCGGCCTGTGGCTGAGGATGTGTAGGAGGAGTTGTATAAGGCAGCGGAGCCTCTATGTCACGACTGTAAACAAGGTTCCACTCCTCTGCTTTTATTGTGCGTTCCTAACAGGCCTCACTAAATTATGTCGACAAGTGTGTATAATACCGGAGCATCTGTTTGTTCCCCTTCGAATAAATAGGTAGAACAGTGTTTAAATTACCCTCTTGTCCTGGCCTGACGACTGAAAAGCAAACATGAAAATTAATTAGGAGTCGGAATGCTTGCGCAGCATTTCTTCCAGGTGCATTTTGCACTGACGTCCAAGGACATTAGTGCCGTCGTTGATAGATAGAGTAATCAACGGAGTGAAAACAAGGCATGTAACCTCTCCGTGAGGCTCGCCGAACTGCTGCGATTTACAAACATGTAGTTCCTTGAAAAGAAGAGTAGAGTGCAGAGTTCATGACAAAGTTGCCCACAGTACTTCAGTATGGAGGCTTATTACTCTTTCAGCCAGCGGCGTCAACTGGTAACTTAAAAACTTTTCTCCTCTTTCCACTTATGTTTTTTTGAATGCTGATACTGATATTTTGAGACTCCTATAAACAATTTTTGGTGTTGATATTCAGTATCGTTCATTTTGAGCCTTGTCATGGAAAAAAAATACAAGAATTCAGCATTTCTCCCATAATTTTGTTATTGATATTTTGCCAAAAGCCTCTGAAACAGCATTTAGACCATGTGACACTAAAACTCTCCACTGACACTCAGACTAATCAAATTCTTTTAGGGATAGCCGATCTTTATAAGGCAGGGTGACCCACCACACCTTTTCAATTCCAGGGAAACTCTGGGTTACATTAAGCCTTTAAATGAAGAATAAAAACAAACATAACCGAATAATTAAATGAATAAATAAAATGTGCAACAACATAACATTTCATTGCAGGTTTTACAGGCTGTTGTTATGTAGCTGTGGTCAGGGAGGAACCTCCATCATATCAACAGTGAATGACACTGACTGGCTGTATATGATATGTAATAAATAGCCAATATCGACCCAAACCAATATATCAGTCTAATGCTAAAAAACACTTATCCTACTTAGCCTAAAATCACAAAATGGGGATGCAACTGAGAGAAGTGTCCCATCCCTCCTAACTGAGATGCCATAGATTCACTCTATTTGCCCAAATGAAACGCTTCTCCACACAAATCACGTGACGAATCCCAATTCAAGAGTCTCCTAAACTGCAGCGTCCAGAGAAAGCTGAACTTCTCTCTCATCCCTTTGGTATCTTTTGGTATAAAGTGATCACACACCGGCCGGCTTGGTACACAAGACACATGAGGTGCTGTGTGCAGTTACATGATTTCTGGATTTTGACATCCACAAAGCTCAAAACAGTTACCTCCCGCTGCCATTTGGGGCCGCCATCGTGTGAAGTTGCCTTAGTGCAGCTTTAAATCTAAGAAGTACCTCTTTCACAAAACATTCTTTCACAATTTTAGAGTGACAATCCTACTGCCTCACGAGACAAATCATTTCACTGGCTTTTGTCCCTCACAGTCCCACGCTTCTACGGGAAGTGCCCAGCTTTGAGACGCTGTCAGTGGAGATGGAGTCGCTGAAGAGACACCTCTCGCAGATCGACTCGCCAACCGTCCTCTGTCACAACGACCTTCTGACGAAAAACATCATCTACAACCACAAAGAGGGTGAGGGGCGGCCGGGGCGGGCTTCAAATCACACATATTCGACATATTGTGGATGTAGAGCTGAAATAAGCGGGTTTGGGAATTATTATGTGGACACATAGCAGATTTCCATCAATCAGAAGCCAATAGCACCAACTGAATACTGTTAAGGATAAAAGATTGCTTTATCCTAGACTCATTAAGTGGAGCCCTGTGTCTCAAGTGTCTCAGTATGTCGCTGAAGTGAAACGGTAAAATGGACGAACCTATTCCTTTTCAACAGTTTGAAATAATGTAGCTTACAGAGTGTTCATGACTCTCCTTTTTATCTTACACAAAGACGAGAACCTTTGCACTTGTCTACTGAAAATACTTTCCCACTTTATTAAATATCTTACCACTTTTGTAGTCTCCCTTTATTACTTTTTTTCCTCACAAAAGGCAATTTAGCGTCCTTGGACATTGTGAAGATCATATTTTACAAGGACGCTCAGGGTGACTTTCCGTCAATAGAGACTCCGTGCTCCTTTGACTCCCACCTGGTTCTGTACCGTCAACAATGGAGGGAGAGTCGTCAGTTATACACCCATACCTAAGAAGTGTCCGTCATGTTGTCCTGGTAACCACTGCTACTCTTCCTCTCCTCTGTCAGGAATGGTGAAATTCATCGACTACGAGTACGCCGATTACAACTACCAGGCCTTCGATATTGGCAATCACTTCAACGAATTTGCCGGTAGGTTGATGTTGTAATGTACAGTGCGGTTTAAATTAGCTGCAGATGTTCTTCGGGGCCAAAACATAATAGTATTGCATATATGTAGAATATTGAATATGATGGAGAGTCTATTGTCCACATCAGTTTGTCCTGTGCCTTTGTCGATGAGCTCCTGTTATCTTTCTGCCCCTGTGTGTCTGTGAAACTCTGTGAATTGTGAATAACTGGTGTGTACAGTATGTATTCTGCTCAGTGATTAAAGTGCTTCTGATTCTGATATGTACCAACGGTATCACCGCAAAATCATCAGTGTCAATTTAACTCTGAGAGTGTAAAACACAAACATCATGCCAGTGTTTATATGAACTCCAAATAATTGTTCAAGTTTAAGTTCAGTTTATTTGTCCCTCTACGGAAATTCTGTTTGCAGAGTCAATGGCAATGCACACACATGTGCACACACACACATAAAAACACACACAGTACCATCGGATGACATTTCATTATGACATACTGTATAGAGTAAAATGCCTTCATTTTAACTTCATCACCGTTAAAAGAAGAAGTGCATACAATCATAAAAATACAGCCCAGTAGCAAGGAAAGAGTTTTATTTTTTAGGGTTAGCCCTAACCCTAACCCTAACCCTAACCCTAACCATTGTTTAACAGGGATATGACACATGTATTTAATATAAGGGACAATACAAGCCATGCTATGGACATTGTCACAGAAAAAGCAACACTTATCAACACTGGAAAATGTGTGTGTACATGACTTTTAGGTTGATTACAGCCAGGACTGACATCATGACTGATTTCCAACATCGGACCGAATCCACGCTACACAGCTAATTGTTTGTGTTGATTTTTAGTGACAATTATTTGGAGCTGACAAGTGATAGAGCTGATGTGGCTCTGGGGCAGCTGTTCAAATCTATCAAGTATTGAATTAATTAACTTTGATGGGTGTGGACTTACATAAACACTGGCATAGTGCTGATTTTTAACACTGACGATTTTGAAGTTGTTACACTCACAATAACAATGTTTGTGTGTTTGTCTGTGTGTGTATGTGTGTGTGTGTGTGTTGAAGGTGTGAATGATGTTGACTACAGCCTCTATCCAAGCCGGGAGCTGCAGCGAGACTGGCTGACGGTCTATCTGGAGAGCTACAAGCACAGTTCAGGACGCGAGGTCACTGTTACAGAGGGAGAAGTTACGCAGCTCTACATTCAAGTCTGCAAGTTCTCACTGGTAAGTGACTTCTCCCACTGACTTTGTTGAAATGTGTCATTATATACTGCCACAACACTTTGGAAAGACTTCGCTTAAGTGACAAATCTCTCAACAGCTATTTCCTTTTTGTAAGTTCTGTTTTTAGGGGGCTCAAATATCTCAATATTATGAGATTAGTGTGTGCATTTCAACAATATCCATATGTGCGCAGTTCTCTGAAACGGCAGGGCGGCAACACTTCAGCATCACATTTTAACAATTTACTTTTCCAGCACCCAAAAAAACTCTCTCCCCAAAGAAAACCCACCCGATCCACAGCTGACCCACCGCTGTACAGAGCTTGATGGACTCCATCTGAGTTGATTAGAAACTGCCGCAGGGAAAAATGAAAGACAGCAGCCAAAATTATTTTTCTTATGACCACAATTTTCATTCTTTGGCCGCTCAAGTGGTGCTGGCCTATCTGTCTAAAAGTGCTTTCATAGCTCAACACAATATGCAGAATTGTCCTACCAATTTTGGGGTGGTGTGAATGTCTCTTGAAATAGCTCAGAAATGATGAGAAAGCATATTACTTTTTAAAATAACTTATGCCTCAGCCAGAAAAGCAGAGAAGAAGAGGGGGGGGGGATGCAGGCTGGAATGGACTAAGAGAAGCGATAACATCATGTTGATTGAAATCAGATTTTCTATGACAAACCGAGGAGGACTCTTGACTCGGGGGAAGTGGGAGAAATTGATCACTGACACTTAACAAGCCAAGTTTCCAACTCCAGTCGTTTTGACAAGCTGGGTGTCAAAATGAAGAATACTGTGCTTGTTAATCGAGAAAATCACAGGGCAGTTGTTTTTATTTTTCATATCATATTTTAGGGCCTGAGTTTTATTTCTGTTAAATTTTCATTAATAAAATGTTTGTTTGTCTGAAGATTTTGTTTTACGTAATTTACTTATTGTACTGTTACACTCAATGCAATCCCCCCAATTCGCTAACTATTGCTGAAAATACATTTGTTTTTCGCCAGTGTTATCCTTGGTCATGAACGGAAACCCTGAGAGGCAAGAGAGATTATTTCTTCTTCAGTTTTGCCAGGATCACTTATCGAAGTTCTACCAAAATTGGCACAGAGAGGAGAAGTTGTGTGATTGCCCTGTACAGACAAATTTTGACTATTTCACATAACACACAGACCTCACTGTGGACAGAGTTTTACATGGTTTCACAAATTCAACCAGTCCAAGCAATTACCAGATGATATAAATAGTCAAATTGTTTCTAATTTCCTTTTGAAAACCTCAAAAAATAGTAATGGACACCTTTGATGTTTTAGTGCATTCATTTTTTTTTGTTTATGGGGTTTTACCATTTGTGTCACTTGATAATTGCTTGGAAAGATCAAATGTGTGGAACTGTATCACATCCAGGCTACAGTTAAGTGTCTATGCTACAAATGAATGGTCAAAACTGAGGAACCGAGGAAACCACGTGGCCTCCACACTCCACATCCAAGCAGCTCCGTGTCTCCACTGTGTGGCATTGACAAAGAGTGGCCAGTTGCCAAAGTTCTGCGGAGCGAAGCTGCTTCTTTCGAATCTTAATCCCGGGCGAAGTGTGCCAAGACACAGTGGGGTCTTTACGACTCGTCCTCTCCTCCGCAGGGAACCCCGTGATATAGAGGCTAAAGCCTGCGGCTCTGTGATGTCACCCTCCCCACACATCTCTCATCTCCATTTTTCTCAATGGCTCCCTGTCACTGGCGGTCTCTGCTTAGCGTTAGGCTAATGGTCTCTTAATGGAGAGGAGTTATTAATCATAATGGAAACACGCTCGATCTCTCTCTCCAACTAAAGACAGAGATTAGAGATGAAAATCTGCCAGGGAGCGGAAAAAAAGCCAAGGGGAAACCGCACATTGCTCTGCAAGTATTTCATTCCACCCTTTATTTGATTATCAAATAAAAATGTGATTATATCACTGGGCCACAGAACAGAGGCCTGTCTGGATCTTATTAGGACTTGCTATTAGTGGTCCTACCATGAAGATTTACAATAAGGGTGGAGAACAACAGAAATTTATGGAGGCATGGAAGTCCACAAGCCTAAGTGAGCAAAACCATTAAGGAGGGAACCATTCAATACAGAGGTTTGTCATTCTGACTGTGCAGCATGCAATCGGCACGCACCGACAGTTAAGGGAGTAGTTAAAACGCCACAACTGAAAGACATTGAAGTCAATGAAGATGTTTAAAGAATGCAATATGCAATAGGGAAATGTATAAAAATATAGAAAAATAGGACTAAAGAAATGCAAACATCATGGAGAAGCCATGCGTCGCCTGCGATGTTTAAAAGAAATCATCAGCACCACAGCTTTTCACAAGTGTAAAAATACTACAGACATAAACCAAATTTTTACATCTATAAAATGTATTGTAATCCCATGTTCTGGGGTTATTATGGGGTGGCAGTGTGGCCCAGTGGTTAGTGAGCTTCAAACCCCGTGTCAGCAAGCGTCTGCCCTGCTGAAGTGTTCTTGAGCAAGACACTGACATCTGACCCCGTGCTCTGCCCCGCCTGGAGGGGGGCGAGAAGAAAGTTCCCTTGGTAGGGTTCAGTCCATAATGATTAAACCTTCAAAAGAGCATTTTCTTGCTGCCATCCCCTTAAAGACACAATTTAATATTGAGCTGACCATGCAAGGTTCCGTAAGAGTTTGATTTCTATGGAAAATAAGCTTTTTACAACTCATCATAAATCGTGTTTACAGACAATACAAATGTAGAAACACTTTTTACAGCATCAAAACACGTGTAAAGCTCAGAAAGAAGAAAATTTCTGAAATCCAATAAATCACAATGTAAGCAAAGCCAGTGGTGGGCCAGTAGTGTTTCAACATAATACAATCAAATTAATAAATACACACTTTCATCCAAAGCATCTTAGAAAATCATAAGTATATACATTTTTATCATAGACCGTCCTAGTGGTGACTGATTCTTTAACTCTGGCAGCATTAGTGCCTTGCTCTACCCATTGAGTTACATTGGGAAAAGAACCACTAACCTTGGCAGTGATAGTGCCAGGTCATACCCACTGAACTACACACTGTTTGGGTCTTGAATTTGGTTTTTCCCTCTCTTCCACCAGGCATCCAACTTCTTCTGGGCTCTCTGGGCCATCCTGCAGGCACGATACTCCTCCATTGACTTTGACTTCCAGAGGTTTGTGCTCTTCTGAACATATTACTTCACACCATCATACATCACTTAAATACACACAAATGTAAAAAAATATATCCAGCGCACTGAATTCAAGCACTTAGTACTTTATTGCAATGTTTAGACAAAGAAGATCTTCATTAGGACTGCCTGACAAAGAGCTTGTTGGCAGAAAAACTGCAATAAAAGGTTGGGAACCTGAGTCTATAGTGTGTGGATATATTTTTTCCATTTGTGCTTCAAGACTTCTTTTATCCAGCGTCTGGCATAAAACAGGTTGGATATGAACACTTCTACTCTTCTTGTCACTTATAAACGCAGACAAAATATTTACATATGAAATTCTCTGCCTGTCTTCGCTCTCAACCTGCACATCATGTAAAGATGAAAGCCGCAAGACTTTCCCAAGAGTCAAGACTAATTTCTTTCATTTTTAAACGCTAACGTCTCGCGACCCACGTAGGGAGTGCGTATCTACAGAAGACATTCCTCACTACCGCACCCAGACAATAAAGTTCATGAGGGTGAAATGTTTCCCTCCACTTCGCCCCCCTTTTTCCTCCTTTTCTCCTTTCCCTGTGTGCCCCACACCCGCCACAGTTGTGATGGTGATCCTAATCACTATTGACATACGGCACCCTCCCCTCTGTGTGGCTTTCTCTGCCCGCTTGCTAGATCAGCGACAGGGCCCCCGCCGCATTTCGATCTGGACCTCGGAGGAAATGTGATCCAGAGGGGTGCCGAGGCACAGAGGCGCTATTGTTCCAGTGCCGTCGGTCCTCCCTTACATATACCTCTCTCATCCCTGGCTGGGCCACATGCGCCTGCTAGACGTCTGCTCCGCTAAGCCGCCGGCTGAGGTTGTCCTAAAGTGCATGGCGAGGGTCGGGTTACCTTTCTTTAACTAGAGGGTTAACTGAAATGAGCTCAGAGCGCAGCAGTAACTGTGGGGTACCAGGTCTAACGTTTGAAGGTATTGCTGCTATACACACACACACACACACACACACACACACACCTCAACTCCCCCCACCACTGCTATTTTAAGGATCCTTGATCATTCATGCTGTAGAGAGCAGAGATTGCGGATGGCAACGGGCAGCGGTCAAGTTAAAGGTTCTCCCTTTTATCTTTTCATTTAAAAACACTGACGGTGAGCACACACCACAGCCTGTACCCTCATGTCGGCCATTATTGGCATCAGACGCGTGACCTGTCCGTTAAGACAGCAGAGGAAACACGAGCTAGGTAGGATGCTGCTTCGTGCTTTTGTGATAAACAGCAAGTTCTATTAAGTAAGGAGATAGGGGGTTAGGATTAAGCCCTGTGTGTGTGTGTGTGTGTGTGTGTGTGTCTTTACGCCTGTTTCCTCCCACTGTTATCCCCCTGAGCCAAATCTCCACTGGCTTCCCAACGAGTGACAGGCGTCGCCCAGGCCTTGTGCCTTAACCAAGGCCAGATGTAGATGTGACAATAGGGAGCCACAAGGGGAATGCAAACCCGCCCTCCCTCTACCGTCCATATTTACTTTCCTTATATGATTTTATTCATGTGTTGAAAGTGTCTGCGAGTCAGCGGTTTAGATTTGTGGACGTGTTGGCAAGGCGAGCCGTTATTTGACAAAGACATTATTATGAGGAAATGAATGAGGAGGAGGCCCACTGTTTGGAATAGTCTGACTGCAAAATTGGGGGAATTGTGCACAAAAGCACATTGTGAAAGGGAATACCTGCTTTGGAGGGCGTTCATTTTCCCCCGCTCCTGCTAAATAGAAAACGTCTCAGTTTCATCTCTGATGATGATAAACGTTAAGCACGCTAGTTTTAGGTGTCCGCCTTAATAAAAGTGGGGATGAATGGGATTGTCTGTGAAGGTTGCTGTTCTTTTAAATAGAGAATACTCAAAAATAATTTCATGGGGCCAAATATTTTCAGTTATGAAGGGCGTGTGTCTGTGTGTGTCGGTTGGTGGGTGTGTGTGTGGGTGTGACAGTTAGAAATATAATAGCTACAATGTAAAGATTATCAAAATTAAACTCAAATTATTTTTTATTTAATTCAATAGAGTAAAACAGCATGGCCAGTGAATGACATACGTGACTCTTCACATTAAAGCTCTGTTCAGTGACCATTTTAATGAAATGTCCCTTTAATATGACTGAGCTTTATGAAGTGATGTTTAACTGGTTTGAAATCACTTGAATCAATCTCTAGAAATTTTACCCGTCGTCAATGAAGTCATGTCATTTATCAACAAAGAATTGTTAACACATTTTTCAAAACATACTGCAGAGGAATAGAGTGTCAGTATATCTCCTGAATTTGTTGAAAATGGAAATTTGTTGAATATGTACTTCAGCTACACCAATGACTGTCATCCCATAGATATTTTTATTCACCATTTCCCTTTGACAACTTTAGAGATGTACTGTAACACTTGACTGTCAGTATCAGTGCATATTCCATATCTCCGAGTGCGATCAACAAGTGAAGCAATCAAAGAAACAATGACAACAAAACTTGGAAACGGCAAATGGCACAAGCCAGGTTTGGCTTCGACACAATGATGTGAGAGCGGTTTTAGCCGGAGATACAGGTAGAGAACAGAGTAGTGGAGTACAAGTACCTAAAAGGCATATGTTTGAATTATTTTTTTGTCTCACCGAGCAATATGAGAGAGAAAACTGATTTGACATTGAGGAGTTTAGTGAAAGCCCTGATTAAAGGACAAACTCCTCTCTGTGCCTCCATTTTCATTTGCTTTTGACACTTCGCTTAGTTTCAAAGGGTATAGTATAATGGCCAAGGGCAACAGCGTACTCAGACATCAGATTTATTGAAGTGTTCGACAATATGGCTTGAACAAATACAAAACCACTTTTCTTGCGGTTAACTTTTAAAACGTGTCGAGGCTTTGGCACAGCTTTCAGGTTCAGCGCTTTATTGAAGCAGAGAGGAGAGACTTGATAATGTACTGTTATGCAAGTTCTGCAAACAAAAACATAGGTGCAAGCAGACCTGCGATGTGACCTGTAAGTCCCGTTGCAGTCACATTGCAAATGCAAGAAAAACAGATACTTGATGTTTGTTATTTCATGGCATTTCTGCTTTATTATATTGTGCATATCGTACATAACGATGTGGAGAAAGACAGGCAGGAAAATGTCTTGAGCCAGATTTGTACGAATAACATTACAAATACATGGTATGTGTTTAGGTCACTGAGCCACCTGGAATATATCTTTTGAGGCTGTTTAGATGTGCAGCCAAATATGTCAAAGAGCTCTTCAAGTAGTTCAAATATTTTAAACCAATCTATTCAAATACAGATTTTCTTAGGACAGGTGACAGCAGTTTATCATAAGAAAAGACGACTGAAGTTGCCTAAATTTATTCACAGTCTGGAAAGTGTGGAGAACAATTGCGAATTTAAATGTACGTGAATATTTCTTCTTTCATGTGTCTTCCTGCATCAGTCTTGAAATCAATCAAGGCTACTCGGAACTATTTTCACTATTTTGTTGTCGCTGCCAGCTGGACCCGACTCCATCTCTTGTTTTGCTGACAAGAATTCTTTCTCACAATGTTATGCTCTCAACCCATAAAAAAATATTTTAGCAAAATCCTTCAGCCTGACTCTAATGCTTCTGTTTGATCCCCGCTCAAAAGAGTTCCCTGCATCCCTGCATTTCTGTAAAGAAACTGAAGAAAAGGGAAATTTCGAAATTTTCAATTGCCTCTCTAAACCGCTGCCGACTCACTTTTAAGGAGACATTCTTGGAAGAAATATGTTATAATGGTTCATGGGAAATTCATTTTCAAAACATTGTGTAATTTATAATAGTCTCTAAATTACACCGCAGAAGCCTGGAAATCAAATCTGACACAAGAGAAGATGAAAGAGTACAGAATTATTGGATCAAATCCCCATTGCTTAATTTCCATTTCTGTTGACCAAAACGGGGTGATGCTAAGCTGCAGCTCAGTTAAATATTTACAGTCATTCTGTTTTGTGAATACATGTTAATGTAAATCTATATGTGAATGACTGAAAGTGCATTTTTGCCCTTTTGTGTCTGTTACAGTTGCCCATGCCCTGTGCATCTTGAAGGCCTACACTCTTAAAAAAGGATGTGTCATTTTCAAAACATCTTTGGACAGCAGTCATTTGTGCTACTTCTTAACACGACATCAATCAATAACATCACACACTGACCAACCTATTCAAATGCACGTTTTTCTCGGCATACATTTTATTAACTTTTCAATGGAAACATACGTTGCACTGAAAAGTTACTAAAACGTGTCGTACCAAACTAGGCACAGACTTGTTGAAAATGACACCATTTTTTTTAGGGAGTGCACAGTGATTTGGGTTTGGACCATATTTCGATGATGTTCTCTGATCGTTTTGTGTCCTGTCCTCTCCTTCCAGGTACGCCATGGCGCGACTCAACTACTACTTCAAGAAGAAAGAGGAATATTTCGGATTGACGCTGAGTTAGAAACAGAGTGGAGAGCACCAGACATTTTTCAAAAACAAAAGTAGCTGCAGCCTGTTCTGTGCAAGTTATGGTCCATGAAGAGTTTTCAGTGATGTAAAACACAATCTTTTTTGTCTAAATGTATACCAGTATGTTTAATCCACTGTGACACTGTAGGCACTGGATACGTTTTTTTATATGCCTCCTGTTGTTTGTTATTCCAGCCTATAGGGTGAGTTAATCTGTTTTGCTATCACTGTGATTTTTCAAATATTTGTTTTACCACAGTCAGTACGCCGATAAGCCTATTTGGCAAATTGAGATGAAGCTGATGCCAGAAACACATTAATTGTTCCCACATTTAGCCGAGTCGCATAAAGCCACAAAAACTGAGCCTGATCATAAAACCCATAAGAGGGTTATTTGCAGGCTTATTCAGCGTGCGCTACAGTTGTGTTGGAAAAAAAACAGTTTCCATTTCAACCGATTTACAAGTACTGTATTATTTCAAGATGATATTCTCCAACTTTTTCTCTTTCCTAAAGATCGATGATGATGTTGAAATGAACTGTAAGACTGGGTATATACACTATATTGTATATATCTTCCAGGATGTCCACCATCCATAGACTCTGTCAGGAAACACACTCATCATAAATGTATAACCATTTATTGCAACAAGATGGTAATACATTTATATTTGCCGTTTATGGCTTTAAGGTACTCCCTGCATTAGGTTGAAGCAGCTAGCCAACTTCCCACCTTGGTGGCTCCAAATGGCAGCGGGAGGTAACAGTTTGAAAAATGTGAACTTCAAAACCCAGAAATCATGTGATGTGTTGTCAGTAAACTGAACACAGCACGCTCATGTTGACCAACCCGGCCGGTCTGTGATGCTTTATACCAAAGGAAACCAAAGAGACGAGAGAGGAAAAGATCTAATGTTGTTGAGTCCAGCTTCCTCTGGACGGAGCGCTGCTCACTGCTGTTTAGGAGACAGTTTGGATTTCTTTCCTAAGTTTTGATTCGTCAATTCCTGTGGGTGGAGAAGTGACCATACCGATCCCAGAATTTCATTTGGGCAAATGGAGTGAATCTATGGGGTCAATAAGGGGGGATGGGATGCTCTTCTCTGTTGTAGCCCCTCTGTTGTGATTTAGACTGAAAAGACAGGTGTGTTTTTACATAAAAATGTACTACTAGTGTAGCTTTAAAGGAAAAATTCTCCCTAAAACACTAACACTATTAAAAACAGCTACGGGCAATGTACCTTACATTTCTGGGCCCATTTTGTTTTTGGTGGTATTTTTCTTATTCTTGTGGATAGCTTGCCAAACATAGATGAAAGGATGTCATGTTGAGATATTTCTAGTGCAGCTACAATGGAGTTTGATAGCAGAAAAATTTCCAGCGATCTACAACATCAACGGTAAATGTCAGGTTTTGGCGTCAGTCCCTCGGAATCAAAGAGCGAGGGCTTCTTTCTAGACTCAACATTTTACACCGACGTTCAACAATCATACAGGGAGAAATCCATCGTAGAAGAAGCAGAGAGACCAATTTCTCCACTGACAGTAGCCTCAATAGACCAGAATGCAATGCAGCCACAAGACATGTTATGTTCTGAGTAAGAGGCGTGGCCCCAATGTTCACAAACTAGATGGCTAACTTGCTACAGTATATATAGTTTACATGCCCATTCCCCCACCTTTGACTAAAAGCAACAAGTAGCCTACAGGCCCCTTCTCTGGGGGTTGTCGAGCGGCATTCTGGGAAATGTAGGAAATCACTAACTGAAGTAGAAGTAGATGAGGCAGGTTGAGGGAAAGTGAGTGCAACAAAACGTTACAATTACAACACTTCATCACAAAATAACTCCTGGAATAAAGTGAACGTCACAGATTGATGATACATAACATACATACATAAGAGTATGTTCATCTCATCTTCATCTAATGGTTAAAAGCATGCTACTAAAATTGCCATCTGCTATTGGCTGATCTTTGGTACCAGGTGTTCTATGGAGTACAACAGGTGGTGACATCACCTGGCACCAAAGATCAGCCAAAAGCAGATGGCAATTCCAGTAGCATGATTTTCACCATTAGATGCGAGGCTTTACACAGATTTGGGTTTGGGGTTTATACTCTTTAGGCAGCTATGCTCAAGGTTTGCAGGGATTGGTCCAGTTCAACCAACCCCCTTCATTGGTTCTGGTGTGGTGCAGCTGGGGTGTTTACCAGCAACATGAAGTTCAGCAGCATGAATGAGTACAGAGAGCAGCTTGGTGGCCTGGTGGCCACTGGTTTGATCCCCTCTGCAGCACCTTCTGTCTGCTCCTGACCCCTCTGCTGAATTACATACATGTATGTGTGTCTCTGAGGGATTTAACAAATTCCTAACACTGTATTTAATATACCAATTTCAATGGTCTAAAATCCTCCCCCCAAAAAGAAGCAAATAGACTTAGAAAGTGCTGCATTAGTTGGATTGTGATCAACTGATGGCAATATAAACTTCACATGACTCTCATGTCCTACTGCAGCTGAACTTATATAATGCTGCATTTGGACTGAAATGAAATTACTAATGATTAAGTAAAATTGTTATCAAAGGAGCATTTTCCCAAGTTGACCTAAGTTTCCTTGGGTCAGTATTCCCTCACCATGTGGCTAAACTGCTAGAAACTCACTTGGTTTACTCATTTATCACTAACTCAGTTTGTTATGCTCATTTATCTACAGTATTTAGACGGAAGGGAGAGTTTGAGGTTTTGGTGACAGGAGTTTTCTGCTGTTTCTACTATGTTACAGTCAACACAAGCAACACTAACTTTGCAAGCTACACAAGGAATGATAACTTAGCAAGTTTTGTCTGTCTTCCTTTGCATAAACGTGTCGTTGACCCAGACCAGTAGATGTAGACTTTGTAGACTTTGATTTCTGATGTGGTTTTGATAGGACTTCACTATTGAAATGAGAGTGGTGAGCGAACGCTGATTCCTCTTCAGAATTTATGTCGACTTCAAGTGCATTCAAGTACTCTTCAATGCGGAAATAATAACAAAATGGACACTGCAATAAAACTTTATCATTCTCCTCAGAAAGTGTTGTCCAACTGAAGCCTTTAGTACTTTAATTACCTGAAATAGCTGGTATTTCACATTTGTAGGCCTCAATGCTGAGCATTGTGAATAAAACTTTTCACACATCTCAGACTTTGAAAGTACTTTTTACTGGGTGATCTATAGCTACCTAGCAGAGATCTGTTGGGAAAAACAGTTGAAGGTGATGAACAATCAATGAAGGTGCTATAGCGTACTGCTTTTTATGTTTGGATTGCCATAAACGATATCCTATAATTTAATCTTGTATGCAATGTACACGCATGGCGTCACCAGACATGCGTATTCTCCTGAGACAGAACTGCATGGGACATAATACCGCACCTAATATGATGCTGGGCCTCTCATAATGGAGAATAAAATTACCATAAAAAGAAAAAAACGCCAGCCATGGGATCAACAAAAGTAAGTACTGCAGTACAGAAACTGTTAAAGCTGCAATAAGCCAATTTTTGGGGGGTGACAGAAACTGCAACTCATTTTTAAACAACCTGACAGCAAAGCCACTGCACTATGGAGGCCTACCAAGGACAAACATTGCAAAGCACTGTACATAAAGGCTAAGCTAAGCTAACCGTACCTACGGAGAGTGTTGCTGGTTACCGCTTCGCCAGACATTTTTCCCGCTGAAGGTTACATGTCCCACAGAAACCGCAACACATTTGTAAATGAACCACAGCAAAGCTGCTGGACTACGGAGGCTCCAAAGGACAAACCTAGCGAAGGTCCGTGCATAAAGGCTAACTAAGTTTACAAATACTTACGGAGAAATGACGCTGGTTACCGGTCTCGCTTAGCCAGATTTTTCTCCCGCTGAAGGTTACATGTCCCACAATGACAAGTGAAGAGGTAGGTAGCAAGTTTACTAGTTGAACACGTTTGCTCGCTTGCTTGATCGATTACGCCATTTGGAAAAAAATTTTCAGGGATGGGTTTCATGATTGGTTCTAGGGTCTGAAATCGCTCAGTGCAGGTTTAAATCTCTACATAACTCATATTGGGTTCAGGATTGGTTATTAGGTCTGATATCACTTATTGCAGGTTTAAAATAAAAAGAAACAGGCTGCAGTTTTTAGCAACAGCAGAGCAGAACCACAGACACACTGTACATAATGTGAATGGAGTCCTAAATGTTCATATGGAGGTGGCAGGAGCTGAAATGTTAGAGAGGCAGGCTTGTGACTGGAAGGTCCCGAGTTTAAATCTCCTGACTGACTGGGGAAAATCTGAGGAGGGAATGTGAATGAGAAACACTTCTCTCTCCTTGAACAAGTACTGTTACGGTGGTAAAACCGTGAAATATAAAGCTTGAAAAATGTAATAATATTACATATGAAAAGGTAATGCATGACTTTCCTACTATTGTCATGGGGTTCAGTTGGAGTTGAAGCTGCGATAAGTTCAGGCGGCATCAAACCCAGTGTTCATAGCCAAAACATACAGACAGACAAATCTGTTTAGCTTGTCTCATAAACAATTTAGCAGCCTATAGTGCCTCAGACAATTGTGAACACTGTTGGTTGGCGTACAGTGAATGAGCCGAGCGAATCCGACCCTCTGAATTACATGCAACATGTCAGGAAATGACATTGAGAACTCTGTACTGTATAATTGCATTAGTCTAGTGTCTTTATCTTTGAGGCAAGTACAAAAGCGAATGTGATTGTAAAAATTTCTTTAAAGGATCACGGCAGGTCAAAAGAGGAGAGGAATGGCGACAATGCTGTTCTTTACCTCCTCATGGTCGCACACAGTTCCACTCATCAAGGCTACAGCCATGTCTTTGAGTCAGACAATCCAGCAGCTTTCAAAGAGGCATTGTTTGTTAAACATATAATATTTAATTAGCGGACTAATGCACTTAAAGAGACCCAAGGACTTTGACTCAAAAAGGAAAAAATTGGCCTTTTGTCCATTGCCCATTTTCCTCAAAAAGTGCTGTAGATTTCTTCTTTCACTTCTAATTGCATTAAAAAAGAAGTATAGACCTTTATGCAATGTTTCAAAGACATTGAAACACAGACACGACTAAAGCAAGTCCTTTCAAAGGGAATGTGTTTTTTTTTTTTTGTATGATTTTCTTTTATTCAGGTATTGCATTTAGCTTTTTAGTTATTGTTGAAGGCCTCCCAAGGCTGACCCTTGGAATTCTAATTAGTGTTTCCCCCTCAGACTAACTTTATACTCGAAAATCATTTATGTTCAAAAAGAAATGGAATTGAATGGAAGTTAACTTTTGACAATACACAGTTGTTATAATTTTTCATTAGGTGAAAACCATTAGGTGTTTAGCCATCCACTTTCATATACTGTCTACATCACATCTTTATGTGAAGGATTTCATTCCAAAACAATACATAAAAAAAAAAAATTCCATTCCATTCTCTAAAATGTTAGCATTTAGCAGGCAAAGGTCTTGCAGTATATTGGCTATAAAAATGTCTTTCTAAAATTAATTTTATGTTCATGTCAGTAATAATTTTGTAGGAGAAGGTGTTAGTCATAAATTATGGATATCACATTTTGGAACAAAATTCTGTATATTAAGAAAACATCTCTGCATTCACTCTGGTTTTTGCTTCATACAGTACATGTTTGCATTGAAGTGATCCACTGAAATCACTGTTTACTCTATTGTGTTATACAAAAACATGCAAATCTGGTTTTGTGATGACCTGCAAGCAAGTAAAGCTTTGTGTACAACTGACATCTATGAGCTGTGGCCAGTGATAGCTCTAGTAACTTAACATGTTAGTTTTTCAACTCTTTTAATCTGTTACTTTTAAAATTAGAATGTGGTTACTTTTATTTTTCTTTCATATGATTCCATTTTTGTTAGCACAAATTTTAAAACATGCAGACAACATACTGCTAATTGGAAAAATCTTGATTTACTGTTTTAAAAACAGACCAGCAGTCTTGCATTGCATTTTAATGCAATGAGCTTCTACACACTCAGCAGCACAAACCCTATTGCTATACAGCATGTTTTTGAAGTGGGGAATGCAAAAGTACTGTAATGACTTACTTCAAATAAAAAGTAACTTTGTAACGCACATTTATAATGCAAGTAACAAAGTAAAGAACTACTAAAGAATTACTTTTAGAAGTACTAAGTACCATTAATTGTCTAATAGGCTAAGCTGGGAAAAACATATTGTTTAGGTCATGGTTATCTTTTTGTTTTGTCATTGGTGTTGCTTTCTCAACCAGATATCTTTTTTAAACCTTTGGGACGTCCTGTTTAAATAAAAGTTAAAGTGGTAATCTGCACAAAACATTTTTTTTTATTTTGTCGTATTTTGTATTTATTTTCTGATTGCTGTGATGTTTTTGCACTGTACTTCCCAGAGATCACCTGTCAATCAAACAGTGTGGGCGGGACTGTGACGTCTTCTTCCTTGGATTTTCTGTTGATGCAGTCTGAGTTTCTGTAGGTGGCGCTCTCTTCTTTATCTGTTCAGCCATGGTGGCTATCGCTGCTCATGCTAACGACCCAGTTCTTCTTCTGTTAATTCCAAACAAAACGCTGTTGTTGCTGCTGGAAACGTAAAACGCATCATGTCTTGTGTACAAAAGGATTTTTACTGGGAAAACCTGCCTGACACGAGTGTTTAGAACAGGAAATGTAAAAGCTTTCATGAACTGCATATGGATTGAATCGCTATTGTGTTTTATCAAGTGGCAATAGTAGCAAAATGGACATTTGTTTATGTGAAAATATCACTGATTATTACTTTAAAATGAAAAAAAATTGCTAATTAATAAGACGTTCTTTTGATCTTGCTTTTGGTAAAACATTTGAAGCTGACCCTGGCCTTGATAAGCACCAGGCTGGCCCTTCAGTGGAAACCTCGTCAGTGTGATCACGCCAACGGAAGTGTGAGGGTCAATAACCCACTCTTGAATCAAAAGCATTAGAATGATTAAACATCATAGGCTCTTAGCTCAAAGAGCACGGTAGCGTGCTGCAGTGCCATGACCATTCTGTATGGTTTAATGAGTAGTGGAGCTTCCATGATCATAAACAGGGTGGCTTTGATGCCTCATGGAAAGAGCCTCTCCAACACGTCTGAAGGGGTCTCTCCTTTGTAATAACAATTTATAATTCTCTTGATCTAAAGGCCCGATTGGTGAGGAGAAAAAAAAAGACTTTTAAAGACTGTTTTTGATATCAAAAAGTGAATTTGCCTAGAGGGCCCATCCAAGTCAAGGCTTTCATGAAGAAAGCGTGTCATTATGCCTCATCATCCCACACTGTAACCATGAGAAAAGAAAAAGGTAAATTCAAAGCCTGTGTAATCATTGCTTAGTTTGTTAGTCTCTCTCTCACTTGAAAAAGACAATTAGGACAGTAACTAGGTAAGTGGTAAAGCCCCTCAGACATAACTCCAGCTTTTAACTCTTACTTTTCTTCTGGTTGTTTGTCTGGTTTCACTGATGGATTGCATATGTAATTGTACCATTCCAAAAAGACTTCCAAAAGAGTTTTTGATGATTCCAGACCAATTAGCAACACAATAGGTTAGCAATACGTCTCTACAAAAACTCAGAGATTAATAGCCTTTCTTATTGCAGATCCATTGCAGCATTTGTTTTAACTTGGGTGGGGTTTAACTCATCAGGATGATTCAGTGTGTCAGATGACTTGTCACTTACAGAAAACTAAACTAATCTGACTAATCTCAAATTGCCTAAATGTCTTGGCACTCGTTTTATCAGATGTGACAAGCCCCACCCATCTCTCTTACTCCAAGTACACAAACACTATGAATTATTTGCAAATTTGACTTGGGTCTATTTGACTTTTTGTCACCATTATTCTGACTGCTAATAGCTTTACCTTTAGCTTTAAGTAGCTTTAACAACTGGAGCAAAATGCTAACTGAATGGAAAACCATGGACTATGTCAGTTTCCCTCTGGAATAATTAAAGTATCTATGCATGCATGTATGTATCTAGCTATGAGACTATGGGTGCACTGTAATCATCTATACTATGCTCCCTTAAGGTGCTGGAAGCATGTGATCAGACTGCAGAAATGCCATTTAACTAAAGTCTACATAAAGTATCTTGCTTGCTAAAGCACATAACCAGCATAGGATATAGCACCACTGCAGTTATGCATGAAGGCTAATTGCTATATATGCAGTCCATTTCCCCTCCAAGTTCTGCTAATGTCGAGGCTGACAACCCAAATGCTACATATAGAACACACCAGTAAAACTTCCATAAGCATTCAGGCACACACATTCATGTATGCATACATCCATGCACACACTCATACACACACACACACACACACTCATGCACACACTGAAACAATCCGTCAACTTGCAAACAGCTAAATGTACATCCTGCAGAAAGGAAAAAGGAAAAGGAAATGTAAATCATGACGACTTATTTAACGAGATTAGCATGGCAACAGCACAAGTATGATTTCAAACACGCCTCCCAAGAGCTATAGCACAAACACACACACACACACACGCGTACACACACACACACACAAAGGAGTGTGTGACAAACTTCCCGGCGCCCCTCGCAGGGTGACGCTACAGTTGATTTGGGAATTACAATTAGATTTATGATGTGGCTGCATATGGCTGAGCTCTCTGTCTCTCTCTCTGAAAGGCTGGGACTGGCTGTAGCGAGCACCGGCGCCGTGGCGTACACACCACAGCACAGTCAGAATGTGTGGCGTTACCTCACACACACATACACACACACACACACACACACAATGGAACAATAGGCCACATTTACCGTAATGGGCCACCAAAATATTAAGACCAAGTGGAATAGCTTAACTTTGGAAACAGAAAGCCTTGTGTTGGAAATTATTAGATCTCTGGAAAGTAAGAGCGCTATTTAGAGTAATGGAAATCAAATTCATGCAGCTCTACCTGAAACTTGTACACAGTGTTTTAACATGCAGGATACTGTAGGTATGAGTGCTTTTTGGTGCATGAAAATAGCATAGGCTCCAACTAACACACACGCAAAACATTTCAAACAAACACACTCATCTTAAAGCAATGATGAAATGACAGATTTGTAAGGAAAATCTCAGTCTTTACTTTTTATTTTTTTTTTTTGATTGTCTTTCTCACCAAGTTGTACTGACACTTTTAGAGCCAAAGCTGGCTAATAAATACAATGAAATGTTAAAACGCACAATTGAATTTCAAATACAATACTCATCACAAAATGTGTGTGTGACCAGGAAACGGTGTCTGCTTCTGGAGGTCACTACTGACGAGAGCATGAGGTTACCTTTAAAGGGGTCAAAGGTGATGCGACCCCGTTTGGTGGCACTAGAGCTACGGCAACAAAATCTGCTTAAATAATTGAAATGCTTCTAGAAAAATGGCAATTTACTTGAGCCTGGCATGTGTGAGGCTTCCTCTAGAGTCCAAACGTGTGACTTTTTGACTGTTCTAATTTGTCATGTTGTAAATCAAACAACTTCACATTAGTTAATACTAAAACAAAACCCATAGCATTCATATCCAGTGCTTAGGATGTGTATGACAGTTTAACAGAAAAGTCTATGCGTGAGGCGAGCGGTAGCTCTCTTTTTAGCTGTGATGCAAGCAAAACCAATGTTCAGTCCCAGCTTGAAAAACATTTCCTAGTAAAACCTTGCCAGATATGGTCATGAAGAGAAATATGAAATTAAAAGACATATGAACCAGCTAAACCGAGCACCCAGAAACCACCCTAGGTTACAGGTGTTCGAAATGGAAACATTTTTGAATTGCAGATAGGATGGTGAAAACTGACTAAGAAAAAATGTGGTGTTTCTTCACAAAAAGAATGTGGCATTTGAGTAAAATAGAGGAAAAAGAGTGCACACCCAGTGAGGCGCTGACTACCAGGAGGAGAGAGGAACATCTCGCTTCAGACTGTGAAAAACGCTCTGTGCTGTGTACAGAGAAGTGTGCAATTTTTCCCCCCATTTTACTCTTAATAATTTACTTCTTCAAAATATACATGCATTGTAGAAGAAGCTACCCTTTTTGAAATACCAGACCTATTTAGTGCTTTTTTTTTTTGTAAGCATATCAATTCTTTGAAACACACAAGTTTGGTGTATCCTTCCCATGTGATGCAGAGTGGATATTAAATGATTAACACGCTAATAGACAATAGCAACATTTTGTACATTTCCGTATCAATTCAAAATACAATTCAAAATACAGTGAAGGGATCCAGAATAGAAGAAACTCCCATCCTACAGTAGGGTCACCCTGGGGCCGCTCCTATGCCTTTTCCTATGAAGCTGAATTACCAGAGCTTAAGGTACACTTTTAAGACTTATGAACTCTTAAAGTGTCAGAGTAGAAATTAAGCAAAAGAAAAACAATCTCTAGCCACAATGTCTAGGGTTAACTTTAGCCTGATTTAAAGGGACTCATCAGAGGGGGCAGACTACACGTTGGCGTTTGGTACAGTGTGCAGCACAGTAAGCTGAACGACAGACTTCAGAGTATTTGGCCTCAAGGAACTATGGGCAATGTGATTCACGAAAAGCACCAACGCAGTGGAATTGAAGAGCAGACGGCCAAATTGCCTTAGATACCGCTCTTGTAATTACGCCTCACCGCCAGAGGGGTTGCCAGAGATTACGACACTAAGTGTGTGTGACTGAGCGAGTGTGTGATGAAAACACATCCTCCCTGAGCTCTACCTGTGATCGGGCCAGGAGGGGAGCCAGCAGTTACTGAGCAGGAACTCATCTCATCAGATAGAAAAAGCTGATTGTATAAGACTTTTTTGCAGCATTAGAAGTTAAGACTACGACATCCCGAGTGAATGTGAATGTAGGTTTGGCACATTTGAAGTAAAACTGTACAATGTCTGGGTACTTGATGATAATAATAATAATAATAATAATAATAATAATAATAATAATAATAATAATAATAATATGTGATAAAAGGGATTTGGCTCCCTTTATTTCATTGACAGTCTGAAAAGTCCTACCACTCTTTTGTATGAAAACAAACAAAACAAAAACAAAAACAAAAACAAAAAACACATTCACAAGCTGGCACATCATACCTGAGCTGGGATATAAAAAAACCCATCATAAACAGTAATGTAATGTAAGCAGTTTGTCAGAAAAAAAGGTGTAGATGCACTGTATTCGTAAGAAACAAAAGTAAGACTATAAGACTACAAGAGCTAGGATTTATATTAAAACTTTTTCAAATTTCAAGTTCCGACAGTCCAGAGTTTGTACAGGCAGTGACCTGTCAGAAAAAAAGTCTATTGAACAAAAACAACAACAAAAAGAAACACAAAAAAGGAAATACGTAATGATAAAAACTAAATCACTCATAAAAGAAACATTTAAGACCAAATAGCTGTTGAAGACCAGTTCCTGATGCTTCAAAATCCATGCATGCTCTTTAGAAACCACACACAGCAATGTGTTCGTCGCTCGTTTGTTCTTTGTCTCATTCTCTCTCTCTCTCTCTCTTTCTCTCTCTCTTTTGTCTAACTCTTATTCGCTCCTGTTAAGATTGTCAAGTGTGGGCAATTGAAGTTCATTGTCAGTTGAATGTCTGAAGGTCAGGTTGTGTTCCTGGTTTCTTGGGTCGAATATTCACATCAGCCCTCTCCTTCAAAATGGATGTCTGTCAAGATTCTGTCGAGAACTCTCTGAGCGTGCCCAGTAGAGTTTAAATCCATAGAATCCCACCTAGATCAGTCTGGGCATGCTCAGTGCATGACACAACATGTCCTGAAAGTATGCCTGAAGCGATGAGTCTCTGCAATAAACTGTGTTGATAAAAACTGTCTCTGAGTATAAGGGGAGGTGTTTTCACTAGCGACACCCTGAGCGCGCTCAGTTGGCGCTGACGGCCTCCTGCGTCTCGTGGTCGCTGCTATAGTCTGATTTGGGCTCGTCCTCAAAGTCCTCGTACATGTCCATCTCGTCTTCTCCGTTGGCGGGGTCGCTGGGCAGATCCAAGGCTCCGCCCACACCGCCGATCCCGCCGCCGCCGCCGCCGCCGCCACCGCCAGGCTCGGCCTTCACCCCGTACGTGCTCTGAATGACGGGGATGGCCGGCTCGGGGCTGGCCGAGTTGCTGGAGCAGTCCGAGGTTAGGTGGGGGGAGGGCGTGGCTGTCGTCGCCATGGTGATGGCGCCTGGGTAGACTCCGACGCTGCCCGCGTTGTTGCCAAGGGGAATCGGTGGCTGGGGCCTGAGAAATGAAAGATAGGAGGGATGGAGACAGACAGAGAGAAAAGGGTTAGACCATTAATAATAATAAATAAAAATAAAAAACTGTGTATATATACACTACCAGTCAATAGTTTGGACACATGCATTTTTCTTTATTTTTACTATTTTTCACATTTTAGAATAATAGTAAAGACATCAAAACTATGAAATAACACAAATGGAATTATGCAGTGACCAAAAAAGTGTTAAACAAATCAAAACTATCTTATATTTTAGATTCCTTAAAGTAGCCGTCCTTTGCCTTGATGGAAAGGCAAAGGCTTTGGAAAGAAATTCATACATAGGATCAACTTCACTATTTATATTTGTCTAAGAAACACATTTCAATCATTTAAGCATAAGCCTTTAGATGAAAATGGCTTTAAGAGAATGAAAAACATAGTGCATTCAATCAGGTGTGTCCAGACTTTTGGCTGGTAGTGTATAGCACTTATTGAAAAACAGAGTTTACAAAGTGCTTCACATAAAAACAAAAAGAAATGGCACAACAATAAAACAACACACCAGAAGAAACTAAAAGGATAGGAATGAATAAAAATAATAAAAGATAGATTATGGTAAATGATTACATAAAGACAAATGAGTCTCAACAAGAGATTTGAAAGATGATACTGATTTAGCTAGCGAGAGTTCTTCAGGCAGGTCGTTCCTCAATCTAAGGACCCTGATGATCTAATGGTGAGCTTTGGTCTTGAGTGTAGACCGAGGAGCCGTCAGAAAGCGAGCAGATCTCCGGCTGCGCTGAGGCTCATAGGGTTAAAAGGTCTGCAATGTAGCTGGGGGCCAGACCTTGGTGAACTTCAGCAATCTAACCTGTGAAACCCTAAAATCAGTTCTAAAACTGACTGGCAACCACTGTAAAGATGCTGAAATTTAAGTGATATGGTCTCTTTGTTTAGCAGTTAAAATACTACAACCTGAAGACGAGAGACTGGCTTTTGACTGATTACACACTGATTCATTATTCCCTGACTGCTTTGAACACAGCATTAATTCTGAGTCCGCTTGTCATAAGTTCAGCAGCAACACTTCTCATCGGGTCGGGCATGCCCTAACATGGAGCTTTCACTGCCAGCGCACAGTAGTCGTCCTAACAGCGTCGACTAAATAACCTCTTAAGATATGGATGGAATGAGGGTAAATGCACATCACTCAAACAAGCCCTCTGGCTCCTCAAATGAGGCACATAAAGCAGGAAAATTGCTGTCACTTTACTCACCTAACAGTTTTCCCCCTCTGTCTCCTGAAACAATTACTGCAGTGAGCTCTGACAGACTCATTTTCACATTAAGCGCTTTAAAACAACACTGGTTTCATTATATGGAACGTGCCAGAAATTGGTTGTGTACCTCGACTGGCTCCCAGTAGCTATTTGATTTAGTTTTGATTGAAAGTCCAGGCCTGGCGAATCATAGGCTTTTTGCCTTTACTTGACCACACACAGTAAATGTGGCGTTCAGCCTGTGACGTCTGCCTCGCTCTTTTTTTTCTTTCTCTCTCTCTCTCGCTCTCTGTCTCTCTCTCTCTCTCTCTCTCTTATTCCCTCTCAAACATCTGCTTACATTTCATATTCCACTATGAGTCTGTCTGTGTCCAATTTCACTGCCCGCAAGCGCCCAGCATTGTCCTAATTTAATAAATGACAAGCTATTAAAAATCGCTCCTATTCAAAGCCGTGGCCTCTGGTAAATCCATCTCAAACACAGGCCACTGTGATGGCTTTAAACACATCCACGGCTGGTTCCTATTAAGACAATGCCACTGTTTTTTCCCCTCGCTGCGCTGTCTACACTCTAAAAAATTAAAAGGGCTTTGAGGAACCTTTAGGGGCTCTTCTGATTGCAACCATTGGGGAACCCCATAGGTTTCCTTGAGGACCCCTTAAAAAAAGGGTTCATGAACCCTGACGGAGGCCTGGCTCCACAAGCCTCTAGCAAATGGGGGTTCTTCAAGGATGTCCCTTTTATGTCCATACTGACACAAGGAAAACAAAGTGCAAACAGTGCGGTTGTATTGTGAAATACCCAAAAGAATTACCCTCAAAAGTCCTTCATGAAACAAAAGGAAAATAAGCTGGATATATAATAATCTGGGGCTCACGTACCATGTAAGCTACCAACTAAGCCATCTGTGATAAAAATACCCATTTTCAGAGCAAGCTGGACTGAAAGGTCACCAGTGTGATCCCTGAAACAGCCAATGTGTCACCTCCACCCTCAACACTAAGAAGAAAAAATGTAGAACCAAGGACTGTGAAGTTTTCTGCCATCACGTTGCATGATTTCTAGCATTTGAAGTCTTCAATATTCAAACCTCTCCACTGACATGCAAAGTTGCCTAGTGCCGCCTTCAAATTCCTAAGAAATCCAAAACATTTGCCAATACACAGGATCTGATGCAGCTCTCTCTTGTGCTACTGAACCAGGGTGAGCAGCTATGTAGAAACTGACTAAGGCGGACAGCGACTCTGCTAACACTGTTGCTCACCCCACGCTGAAGAACTGCCTCATCTCCTGACGTCGCGAGCGCATCATCTGCTTATACTCGCCGATGCGCAGCTTCTTGCCGTCGATGATGCAGGTCCTCTTGGGCCGCGGCTTGTACTTGTAGTTGGGATACTTCTCCAGGTGGATCTTGCTCAAACGGGCCTGCTCCTCGTAGTACGGCTGCTTCTCCTGGTTGGTCATGGATTTCCAGCGAGAGCCTGGGGCGGATGATGGAGATTTTAGTTTAGTTTAGTCTAGTTTAGCTTGGCTGACAAGTCATAAAACACATATGACACATGCATCTTAAAATCATCAAGCACAATAAAGTAAAAGACTTATTTACGTTTTCCCTGATCTTGACAAAAGTAAAAACATGCATAACCAAGAGTTAGGGGATTTAGAGAGTGAAAAAAGGGTTTTGACAGATTTTTCTAAACTGTTGCTCTGAGTCTGGTTGAGCACCAAGTTTGTGGTGGAAATAAATGCAATGAGCACTGAATCAGTGATTTGAGAATGCTAACATACTGTCATTTAAAGTGTACTTTAAATGCAGTCATTACAAAAGCCCCACAGAGCCCTGCTATCCAAATTTTTGCATTTTGGGTAGTTTCTTAAGGTAGGACGTTGTCATGTGAACAGACACCAGACAGTCTTTAACCAAGGAGGCTGTTTAAAATCAGGAGTAGATCACACTCCGCTGGCTCTTGGCTCTGGAAGAATGATATATTGTGTACTCATTATTTCCCCCCAGTAAGAGGACCTTCAGAACAAGTGGACAGGGCCATTACCGCAGGAACGCAGCACATCTGCGAAGCACTCTGACAACTGATTATACACACACCGCCTCGCTCCTCTGTTTATCAAGGTTTATCGCAAACTTGTTCTTTTACTCTTTTGACTCAGGAAACAGAGAGGGAATTTTTTTAAGGCAGCCGCCCACTCCCCAAAGTCCAGCTGTGTTATTGTGTTGGGGAGAGATGCGCTGTACACAAGTAACCATGCACGTGCACACACACACACACACACACACACACACACACACACACACACTATCGTCTCATGTCCACTTTTAGTTCTGTTTTTTGTTCTGATACCACCACAACCGCTTGGTAAATATCCGGAACGTTATTTCTTATTGCTTCCTGCCAATAGGATTTGACCGTTCACATTTGACCATAAACATGTCTCTTATGACAGTATTTTCACTCAGACAATTCAAGAATTATGAGAAGAAGGAGTCTAAATGTCTGACTTATAATTTCATTTTTAAAATCGTTAAAAGTCATTCGTTTTATTTGAAAGAGCACAGGATGGGTCGCAAGAATGCAGGAAGCATTTCGTTGAACACAAAACACCTCTTTGTCGGAGCACGTTCAAAGCTCCAAGTCAGGAACACAGGCCCCAGCTAAGAAAAACCAATTTGTACACACTCCTCAGGAGCATTTCTATGTACATTCACCAGCCCTCGCGCTCATTGGAGCCCGGCGCTGGACAGTGGAGGTCTTAAGAACGCTACACCGTAAGGCTCAGCGCCGCGTGAATGGCTATCTGTGTCGGGGAGGTTAGTATCAACACGGCTACTTTTTAACTGAATGCATCCATCACACTAGTCAGGCTAACACAGTGGAGGTCTGTGTGTGAAGTGTTCCGAGTTGAAAAACACACTAGTCCCTCTTATAGTCTGCATGCTGCTGGTAAGAAACCCTGTGCCCTGCAGAATATAGCGGCAGGGTCGACTAGTGCAGTGATTCTCAACCTTTTTCATATCAAGGACCCCCTAATTTAGTCCACATTAGAGCCACGGACCCCCATTTGATGAGATTTTGTCTATTGGACCGAAATCTGAGAATATTTTTATTGTTAGATATGATTTTGTCCAGAATTCCATGACTATCTGTGTTGTAGGTAGAGAGATAACAGTGAAACTATGATCGAAATAATCATTGTTCTACATTCTGTAATTGAGTTAACTTCTTGTAAATTAAATAATGCTGAAGTTTAACAATTCATCAATTTGCTGGGGACCCCCTGGAACCCCCTCAAGGACCCCTGTTGGTCCCCGGACCCCAGGTTGAGAACCACTGGACCATATTGGGTAGAGAGGCTGACCTGTGACTGACAGTTCACAGTCGGCACAGTTGATGCTGTCCTAGACTCTTATAAACTGATCGAAATAACCTACTTAAGCACTTTTTCTGGTTTATATTGACAGTTTTTAGATGGTCTCTAACCTGTCTGTGCACTATTGTTTCATTATTAACTTTTTTACTACATCTCTGTTGCATCTTGAGCCTGGAAAAACAATATTTCGTGTCACTGTGTACAGTCTATGGATGTATATATGTAGATTTATGCAGCTGAGATGACAATAAAGCGGAACTTGAACTCAAACTTGTACTGTTGAAGTGTCTTTGAGCAAGAAACCCAAGAACCTCTACCTGTTCACTCATTTTAAATCACAGTGGATAAGAGCATCAGCTACATGTATAAAATGAAAACTGTTAAAATGTGCAACTACACTACCGAGGATAGTAGATGTGTGTTTGTGTGTGTGTGTGTGTGAGCATGTGGGTGTGTTGTTGTACTATACATGAGCCAAAGATCCTCACAAAGAGAGAAGGATGAGGAGAATCTTCTGAAATAGGGCTGTTAGGTGATTAAGGTTTAGGGCGAGGAGTCCTGGTTAGGCTTTTAGTGGTTTGGATTAAAGGTTGAATGCCTTCCCTCCTATGAAACAAAATAATCTGTAACATCTCACCCAGGATCTTGCTGATGTTGGAGTTGTGCATGTCGGGGAAGGTCTGCAGGATCTTCCTCCTCTCGTCCTTGGCCCACACCATGAAGGCGTTCATGGGCCTCTTGATGTGCGGCTCGTTGCTGTTCCTGCCCCGCGCCTCCCTGAACACCCGCGCCTCCGTAGCATTGCTCCCTACAGGGGGAAGAGGAATGACATTTTCTTTATCTGCACACACTAACAAACATCATCATTCATCCTTCATACTTTCATGCTATAAATACAAAACGAAGATAATGAGAGATGAAGAACGGCGGTTGCACACAAGTTCTCTCTGGTTCTTTCTCTCCTCTTACACAGTTGTTTTTTTAACCTTTCTTTATCCAGAGCAGGATTTTGCAGAACAGACGTGCTCTTTTTCAGCTCCGTTCTGCCCATTCATACAGTTACACATTCATACACATTCACATTCATACCGTTACACACATTCACACCTATAGGAGCTGCCCAGTACAACCACAGTCTTCTACTGTTGATCCCTGAACAGCTCCACTGCGCAGTTGTGAGTGAAGTACTTCAGTGGTAGTATTATGTATTCACTTTCCCCTCCCAGAGTTTCCCAGTTGGTCCGGAGGTTTGAACTGGAAACCTTCTGGTAAAAAGTTTGTTTCTTTACCCCTTGGGCCCTTTTGCCTTCTTTGGGACCGGATGCTGTACAACTGCATGTATAACAAAAAGGGGCTTGCTGCAATGCCCTTTACATACTCAAACACACACATACTACTCACACTATCCTCGGTTTGCTTCCACCAGATAGTATCTCAGTGCCTATGCTCCTGTGTTTACTCGTCTGATTCTAAACTAAACCACGATGAACACTCTTCAACCCCTCATCGCCTGTAAACAGCGGGGCTTTATGGGAAACAGGTGGGTTGAAAAAATAAAAAATAAAAACTCCTAGGGTATGTCCATATATTACCTTCAGGAGTTAGGAGTTAATTATGTGCATTGTGTTTAATATGACAGTATCTACTAACTGATAAACATGCAAAATACATGTAGTAAATACTAAAAAAAAATGCTAATTTTGAAAAAAATATTTGACTAATAACTTCAACAATCTTAAAACATCTAGTAATCTGTTTGAAAGTAGCAGGAACGTCTTCACAGGCTGCCTGTCTTTGCCTGCTTTTGTTTGCATACTTGTGCTGGGTGGGATCTTCTGTGTCACAAACACTAGCTGTGCAGAAAAGGAGGAGAATTCGGCCTCGTGTCTTGTACTTGCAGGAATAATAACAGTGTGAAATGTTTCAAGAGTGTAAAATGTTGACTTTGAAAACTCTGTTTGGCTGTGGAGAGTGGCCCTTCGCCGCTGCTTTCCGAGGAGCACAATAAATATTTGTATCTGCTGAATACCTGCATGTCCAGGCTTTCTGGCGGAGGCCCCCCCGTAAGTGGCGCCTCCCCTTCGAGGGCCCCCCAGAGTTAAGGGTCACTGGTATCAATTTAATCTGATCAGGATGTGACTGCTTCTACCTCAGACAAGGCCTCCCCAACTCCTGCCGCTCCTTCATTTTCTATCCCTCTGTCCTGCCATTTTGTCTTCTCAGTTTTATTGTTTTTAGTGCCACATTGAAATGCAGATTGATGCATTCAAACCCATGGAAAGTGGATGAACAGAGTGGAGAACAGAGTTTCTAAAACCTTCCCACCCAGGACTTAATTGAGGAGCCTACTCCACACCAGAAACAGCCCCATACTGTTGTCAAAGATTTTTTTGGGCAGTGGAGAAATATAACTAGAGTTTAGTTTAGTTGCATGTTAAGTTAAGGTGCAGTTAAGGTGCTAATAATAATAATAAATAAATGAGAAAAAAAAGAAAGCCAAAGAAACGAATAGGCATTATCTACGTTGAGCAGACACTCTTATCCAGAGCAATTTATAGTTGGTGCAACAGTAGGATAAGCTTTAATTCCTGAATCATCAACATTATAAGCAATCAGAAGTGAGGAGTGCAAGCCACACACACACACACACACACACACACACACACTTTGTTTATTTGAATAAAAGTAAATAAGGAAACAGAAGAGAGAGAGGCACTGGAGAAGCTTACCATCCAGATCTTCAGGTCTGGTCAGGTCGATGACCCGGTGGACCATCTTCCCAGCATCCTCCCCGAGCTTCCCCAGGTGCTGGCTCAGTGTCTCATAGTGCAGCCGCTCCTGGAACACACACAAGAAAAGGTTAAAGGTCATTGACAGCAAGTTGCAAATTTGACACGTCTTGTCTGGGATCTTCTAAACTGAATCTTTGAGGATGAGTTTGCTGGTAGTGACAATAAAACAAATTGCTGGGTTGAATCGGCATGGAGCAAAGTCAAGATTACACACCCAGTCGAATGCGTGCACGTATATGCACACACACTCACACACACACACACACACACACAGTCACACAGTCACGCAGTCTGCAAGTTTCAGCACTCAGCATTAACAGCCCATTTTATCGTCAATGTATTTCTTTTTACAGTAGCTGAAACTAGTGGAGGTGGTGGTTATAAGATAAGCTAATAGACAAGCCATAGCCCCTTCAAGCCAGTGTTAGCTGACACTGTCCTCCCAAACCATCCCATCTTGCACGCTCTCAGATTCTCTGCCTTCTTGCCTGCCGCTCCACTTCTGAGCCAAATAACTCCAACAAGCTGCCTGCCTAGGGCCCTTCCAGCTAAAATTACCCCACCACGCTCCCAAACTGCGGTGGAAAACATCGAACCCTCCGCACAGCTACCGCACATCCACACTCCTCCTCTCCCTCTCCCTCTCCCTCTCCTCCCTCCCTCCTTCCCTCCCTCTCGGCTCTCCTCCTTTTTCTGGTGACAGAGGCATTTTGTTTGACGCAGGGAATGGTTGCCGGGTGAAGTCATGCCGCGGTAGCCGCTGGCAGAGTCGGTGGAACTTAGGGGCCGGTGTGTGTGTGTGTGTGTGTGTGTGAGTGTACGTATGTGTGTGTGTGTGTGTGTGTGTGTGTATGTGTGTGTTTATAGACGCGGAGTCGGCGCGGGCCAATGTCAGCACTATGGAAGGGCTGTAATCAGGCCCACCACAGAACATGTGCCTGGGCAGTGCCATGCTCACCGCAGGAAGCAGCCGCCTAACAAAGGACTAAAGAAAAGAGAGAGAAAGAGGGAGATAGAGAGAGTGAGAGAGAGAGTGAGGGAGAGAGAGAGATGGAAAACTAGTCCAAAGACAAGACTATAAGGCCGTGAGTCCACCGGCCACCTCCTTTTTAGCTAGCAGCGCTAAACGGTTTCCCCCCGAGCGCTGGTCATGGCTCCTGCTGATGCTATGAGAAACCATTTGGAAGCCAGTTTGGAGGGTGGCGCTCTTTTACTAAAAGCTGACATGGATCTGAGTTGTAGTTCTCAGCGCTGAGAGCGCTAAATCCACGCTAGCCTCTTAGCACTGTCACACAGCGTATCGTTTCCATTGTAAACAAGAAGAAAAAGAAGCCGGAGCTGAAAGGAGCGGCCCCTGGTAGACGTCAAAGCGTTATGGGAGGAGACTGGTGCAAAAGCAGTCCAGAGTAGAGAGTTAGGGTTTTGGAAAATGGACTAGAACAGCATCAATAGAGGAAGAGTGATCCAAAGTAGAGATTAACAGCAGACCTGGGTCAGAATTTGCAAATATTTCTTGTGGTTGGTCTACTTTTGGTCTACTTGAAGGTTCTTGTGGTAGACGCAATAAGGAGCTGTCTTTGCTTTGTTTAGTCAAGATTTAAATAGGTTTGGCCCATGAGCCTACTGGTTTGATATTGGACTACTGCCTTTTGGAGCCATTATATAGAATTTTTTTTTTATTTTTTTTTTACTTTCTCTTTTATGTGACTCCATTCATACACTGTTGTATTATGTCTGTCTACAACTTTTTTTTGTCTTTCTTTTGTCTTTTGTCTGCGTTATGCTGCGTTGGTGGCCAGGTCACTTAAAAAAGAGATCTCACTGGGACGACCTAGTTAAATAAAAGTTCAGTAAAAAGCAAAAATTATAGTGAAGATCAATTTAGTTCACTTTTCTGTTACTGGCAACTTATCTGAAGTGGTCTGATGTGGTAAAGCTCACCCATCAGGTTAAAACAAATGCTAGGAATTATCTGACTCTACTATTTCACCCAAGTCTGACTAGGAGCAAGAGGACTAGTACAAGATTTAGTAGTAGACAAGTCAACCAAGGACTAAACCAGAGAGTCTGACAGAGGACAAGTGCAGGAGCAGAAACTTAGACTGAGGACTTACTCAAAAAATTAACTTACACTTAACATGCAGTGGCCTATAGCTATTCAGGAGTAAAGAGGAGCTCAACATTCACTTTAATCTTAATCTGTGCAAACAATAGAGGCACCACAGAAAGAAACCACGTCACTGCCTACAGTCAAAACCCTTAAAAAGAAACATTTGTACACACTATTGTGCTTTCACTAGGTCTGGAGTCCAATTTCGCTGCTGAATGTACATTTCTAAATTTAAGAGACACACGACTCTTTTTGTCACGCCTGGTCTCTCCTCTTCTTGGCGCTTGCGTCTCCCCGCCGTTGTTACGGTAACGCTATAAACAGCGGCGCGGCCCAGCGAGTTTTTTTATCTGCGCCGTATTGAGCTCATTACCACGGTTACAACTACCGCCGGCGAGGCCTGCCTCCAGCTGACCCGCAACCGTTTACTGTCTCCTCCCGGACCAATCAAGTTTGGCAACCTCCCTCCGGCGCTCCCTCTCTCCTCCTACTTTCTCCCTCCTCTCTTTCTCTCTTCCCTTCTCCAGACGTCGCTCTGTGCCGATAGAGCCGTCACTCAGCCCTGTTCTGTTTTTTTTCCTCCCTCTCCTTTTCACCATTCCTCCTATTCATAGCCATTACACCCCCCCCCCCCCCCCCCACACCCTCCACACACACACACACACACACCTCCCCCAGAGGCTCCAAGACCACAGAAGTAGACACTCGACAGTCTATTTGCAGGTGCCAGACTCAGCTTTGTAGTATACATTATTATAGTGTATATCATTCAGGCATCAAATACAGCTACATTACGTCGACCTTTAATCAAGACTTGGAACCCTCTGAGATGTCGGTTTCACAGTCTCTCTTCCTACAAAGACCAAACTCGCCAGTGGAGCCAATATAAACTTCTATACAGCCTCCCTCCTCCTCCCACCCCGCTTCTGCTCCACCAACAGAAGCTGCAAGTGTGTTAACTGGCCTTATTCAACGATAGCTGTAGGCAATCAAAGCCATTTCTCTGCATGCAAACCCTCCTCCACCCAGTCCCTACTTTCCTACTGTGGTCCTGACAACCCGATATCATCTATCTGCTGACAGCGTTACATGAATACAACACGTTTTTGGGAGACTTACCTGTTAAATAATGAGACACCAAAATCAGCCACGTGTCCCCAGTAGATCATTCGCTCCGGTGCTCCATGCTAACACTTTAACATACACTATGTTGAGTGATAGTGGGCAACTAGCACTATCCAAAGTAAGAGGATTGACCTTTTATAATAAAAAGTTGTTCTTATATGGCCTGTAGATTCACAAATTTAAAAAATGAAATATAATTAACTCAATATAGTTTAGCTGATGCAGCCAGGTTTATTTTTGGAGCTATTTCAGTTTAGCAACCACGTATCCATCCACTGCACAGTCTCCCATCACCCACCATGTTCACTTCCTATGGAAACAGGGAAAGTAGTCCCTCGTAATTCCAAACATTATGTTATTTATATATCAAATTTTTACCATGCAATCTCCTACACAAAGCTGCCACATATTATTTATAATTACTTAGCAATATTTATCTCTTATTTAGAGCTGGTACAAGTCTAATTTTCTCACTTTTAAGATGATGCCAGCAGCCTACTATAACTCAACATAGTGTATTCTAAAGTGTTAGCATGGAGCACCAGAGAGACACATGGATGATTTTGGTATCTTCTCATCACTTAACATGCAATTTAACATGTTATCCATTTAACCAATGGGCAACTCCCAAAAACTTGGTGTGTTCCTTTAAGTAATGACAGATGACAGACTGTTTTGAGGCCATTTGGGTAAAAATGCAAGTGTTTCAAGAAAAAGCCAGGACAGTGGTGAACAAGTAGTCAGATTAAGTGTACTGTGGGGTGTAGATGCATACACACAGTCATATGCACACACACCACACACACGTACACACACACACAGCCACACACCCACGCGCTCATACACAGTGGCTATTTCAGTGAGCTTTGGCAGCCGCAGGCCAGCTGGAAGCAACGTAAGCGTAAGGCGATACTCAACAATGCCACTAACTGGCCAGGCCTCTCGTCTGTACACCAGCTATAATGACATTAACATGGCCAAGGCCAGCGGAGAGCCAGGACACACACACACACACACACACACACATACACACAAACAGACGAAAAGGATCTGAGGATCACTTTCAGCTCAGCGTTGTGGAGGGAACTGTCTATGTTGTCTATGCTTGAAATGAAGGCTGTGGCCCAAAAATACACAAACAGCAAGTGAAATGCGCACACACACACACACACACACACACACACGTCACCGCGACAGAGTCTCCCTTTGAGTTGAATCAGCATAGTCAATAAATAGTTGGACATACAACATTATACCGAGGTACCATTTACAGCCCTTCTTATGTTGTCTCACTCCCTCCAAAGAAGCTAATGTGCTCTGTTAGTACAGTGTCATAAAACAAAAAGGTTTGGGCAGGATTTCAAAGTTTCAAAGGGGAGGATTTGAGTAACAAATTTATCCTACGAATAGAAAACAACACACAAATCCAAGGTAAAGAAAAAGAGCTGGTCTCACTGCCTCCCGAGGTGGAAGGGGTGAGTCACACTCACAGCATCCAGCAAGTTCCATCCATGAATTGTTTAAGACAGAGCAAAGCCTTTGAGCGCCTTAGAAAAAACTGCTCCGTCCCAAAGAAAAAATTATGTATTTAAAGCTAAGAGAAAGAGGCTTTGAGCTGCTGTTGTTAGGTAACGAATAACAAACCGACAACAAACACCGAGGCCTGCTGTCTTTCTCGAACCGGAAACAATTACTTTGAGACTTTCCAAATGAGCTTTTTATTAGAAGGCATGGAGCCATAAACCAAATTACTGCATTGCTTTGGTTTCGTTCTTATAAAGTCGGAAAATATAGAGCTCGCGAAGCACGGGGAAGTCTTCCTGCAGTGGACTCACCTTAATCTGTGATTTAAAACTTAACTTTGTGTGAAAGCTCTTTTAAACACAAATTAATTTGAGAAAATTTGTGGGGTGTTCTGCAGGACCTCCAGCTGACAACTCACATTAGTTAATAAACAATTTATAAGTATAGTCCATTTTATAATTTATATTTATGAGTTTTTCAGTGTGTTTACAAGTATAATGACTTATAAAAAAAAAATCATCTCGGAACTGAGGAGTACAGCAGGAATATATTTTGCCAGATTTTGGATGTTTTCCTCCTTAAGATGCTAGGCAAACAAGTCCAAAAATTAAAAACAGCCTATCCTTGGAGTGCACCAATCATGACCTAGTTGGGGTTGGTGGGTTCAAAGTCTCCACCCCTGAAATATTCATGAGTTCCTCTCCTCCTCCTCCTCCTCCTCCTCCTCCTCCTCCTCCTCCTCCTCCTTGGAAGCAACATGGGATCAATTGCGCAGGAGAGTCGGTCTAATCATTTTCCTTATTTTTCCAAATGTCTGATCCCTGGAATCTGTGATTGACTGATCAGACTGATTGAAGATGTTTTGGAAGATGGATTTCCCCCTGGATATGAGATCCTGGTACAAAGACTCGGTCTCCCTCGGCCCAGGGGGAGAGATGAAGGGTGGGAGGATAGGGGGTGGGGATGGAGGGGCTTGGAGGAGTCCCTTCCCCCGAGAAAGGCCCTTTAAGTGGGCTAAAACCCCGAGGCCGGGATCCCCCTCCAGGGCAAGAGGAGAGCTGGACTCCATCATACACACAGGGACACACACACACACACACTAATATTAACGCCATCTCTTTTACAAAAAAACACCCACTCAGCCTAAGTCAATACACAAACATACACACACACGCACAGACACACACACACTCACACGCCAAAGCCATCACTTGTCATTGGCCCAGCTGCTCCCTCTTCAAAGCTGTTGGCTTCTGGGTGGCCGTGGAGATGAGAGGAGAGGAGAGAAGAGAGGTGCTCAAGAGCTGGAGCTCCAGCCAAACAACACCAAATATCATCCGTGAATATTCTTCAGATTCTTATTCATGCACGAACTCAGCAGAAACCTTGAACATTCGGCCAATGAATCACTGGAGCACATGTAACACAGAGTAGCAAGGAGATTGGAGGTCTGTGGAGGTGTGTGTGTGTGTGTGTGTGTGTGTGTGCCAGTCAAAGAGTGAAAGAGAATATAGCATAGCCTAGGATTTGAGTGTCGATTACTGCAATATTATGCAGTATAACAGCAATAGAAAAATGGAAAGAGATCCTCTCCTTCCGCTCCTTCCCCTCTCCTATACACTATATACTGTTGTTGTTGCTGGTGTGTGTGTGTGTGTGTGTGTGTGTGTGTGTGTGTGTGTGTGTGTGTGTGTGTGTGTGTGTGTGTGCATGTCAGAGTGTGCATGTGTGTGGTTGTGAGTTTGTGTGTGCACTGTATGTATGTGTTTGTGGGTGTATGCATGCACAGTCATCAGTGTTTCTTCTTCACATGGCGGAAAGGCCTTTGAAACGGCATTTACACCATGTGCTTCTTACTGAAATTGTCATGTAAGTGTGTGTGTGTGTGTGTGTGTGTGTGTGTGTGTGTCATATACAACTGTTTGCAATCTGTCTGTCCCTCTGACCTTGCTGCCGTTGTTGAGGGTCATGCTGCTGAGGGCCGACAGTTTGGCCTCCAGGCTCTGCGGGCCCGCCTGCTGCTGCTGCTGCTGGTGGTGGAGCTGCTCCCTCTGGATCTGCTCCCTCATCTTCCTCGCCTCCTGGATGGCCTTCATCACCGCGTCCTGGTCCCCGAACAGCGCCGTGGAGTTCAGACTGGACAGGATGTCTGGGAGGAGAGGAGAGACAACTGTCCGTCACTTCGACTGGCGGGATATGAAAGTGCAAATCAAAGGGGTTTGTTATGAAGTGACGTGTTTCTTTTTGGTTCCTAAACTGTATATTCTGTATAGTAACCAGAAAACGGTTCTTTAGGGCCACAGCAGAAACCATTTCCGGTGCTGTAAAGAACCCTTTTAGAAAGGTTCTTCATTCATGTTGAAATTATTTTACATAGACCTTTTACAGTGCAGTTATGAACTCTTTAAGAATACCGAAAATGCTCCAAATCTTCAGTATTAAAAGAATGTGGGTTCTTTATTCTGATTTTACGGTTTGTTTGTTTTTTTATTTTATTTTAACAAATCAAAGGGTTCTTTGAGTCATTACAGTTCCAGAGGCTATAGACCCACGACCCTAACCAAAGACCCCTTGAAGAACCCTCCTTTTTCCTCTGTGTGTAATGTGGTGTGTGTGTGTGTGTGGATTTCAGGATCCTTCATTATCACTGTCATGCATTTTGAAAAGAACAAATGAAAAAAAAAAAAATCAATTCAGGATGCTTGAACATTATTCACTATTAAACAATATTGGTATACACCTAAATGAAAAAAACTGGGACTTTGTTCTCAAACTTGGCTTGTTTCCCAATTCACTTGCGCCCAAACACGACAGCATCCCCCCCTCCTTGTTTATGTACAGCACTTCACACTTCTGAAGCCCAATGCGCATTTGAAGAATTAAAAAAAATAAAAGGATGCAAAGTTTCCGTCGCCCTCCTCGTTTAATTAGCAGACAAGGAGGAAGCACTGTATGCTTGGGTGGCCGTTAAAATGGGCAAAAAATAGCTTCGGAAGGAACACAAGCGTCGCGTCCTCAAAGCCACTCCAGAGGAGCTGGCGAAATTGTTTTCTGGGGGGATATAATGAGAGGGTGTAGATTGGCCTTAATAACAGATAGCAGAGGTAGGGGCATAAAAGGTCTGGCGCGGGCAGACAATGATGCGAGGAAGCTCTTAAAAACCAAATAACGTGTGCTGGGTTTCACTGCTTCCGCTGCCGGGGTTTTCATTGGGGCTAAATACAGGGCTTTGGACTCCTGTAAAACACACACACACACACACACACACACACACACACAGGTCTCCTCTTGGGGCTGAGGTGTCTGCAGTCTATCAGGCGCATGCGACGCTGCTTGGTTTGTCTGTGTGTGGTGGGGAGGGCGGGGAGGAGGGAGGTGTTTGGGTGGGTGATGTTTTTGTTTTTCCGGTTGAGGAGAAGGCACAATTTTACACTGCAATGGGGATGTGTTTACTCTGGATGGATGTACAGATGTGAACAATACGGGTGTGTATGAGGGTCTGTGTGTGTGTGTGTTTGTTTATGTGTGTGTGTGTGTGTGTGTGAGAGAGAGAGAGCATGTGTGTGTTGGTGTGCGTCAGTGTTTCCCCCAGAATTTTTTCTTGGCATGGCGGAAAGGCCTCTGAAACAGCATTTAGACCATGTGATTCTTATTGAACTTGTCACTGAAGCCAATACTAATGTAATTCTTTTAGGCAGAGTGGCAGCAGTGCTAGGCAGGGTGGCCCACTCTGTCTATCCAGTGGTAAGGGAAACATTGGTGTGTGTGTGTGTGTGTGTGTGTGTGTTACCCACCCAGAGAGGTGTTCCTGCCCATGCTGGGGATGGGGCTGGGGATGCGGCCCTTCCCCATGCCAAGAGGGCTGGTCTTGCTCCCGGAGAACAGACTCTGTGTGGGGGACGTCGGGGAGCGCAGCGGCTCGGCCGTCTTGGGTCTGGCTGAGAGGTTCAGAGGCTGTGTCGATCCCTCCTCCTGTCCGTGAAACAGACACAAGAGCGTCGAACAAAACTGCACCAGTCTCACAACACATTTTAAACTGCAAAAAAAAACAACATCTTAACAAGTGATGGCTTCACTGAGCAAAGTAACATTCCAGTGAGTTTCTGTTTTGCGTATTTTTGTGGCGTTCCCCAGAGAACCGTTCTGGTCCCACTCATTATTCATTATTTACTGGGAATTGCTTAAGTGCTTCCAGTGCTTCAGCGATGCTCCCACTGACTGATCAGTCATCCCTGTCAGGTTTTCGCCCTTTACTAAATACATTTATTTTAAACTCCACGGCTAACTTCTGTAAACCTCACACGGAAAAAAGCTGGAGTTCCTATGTACCTACTTATCTAACCAATGGTACTTTTGTTCGTCTGCTTCCTCTCTTTATAATCAAACGTTCATGACCACATCGCCTCGCATAAAGAATCCCTGGAAAAGGAAAAATAGCGACAAGAAGAAAAGGCCCGCATGTCAACACCGCCTGACTGGGGCTCTTGTGTCGGCAGCGACTGCTTAATGAACATGGATCTAATTTGGAGCCGAGCTTCAGTTGAGGGAAGTGTTGAGAGGGGAGGGAGTTTAGGGTGGGCTGAGGGGTGGAGGGGGGGTGGCAGGCTGCGGGTGGTATGCCAAAGCGTGGGGGGGGGGTTGAGCATGTGCGGGGGTTAGCGGAGGGTAGGGGGTTTGGAGGGCACAGCACTACTGTTTGAGTGCGGTGAGCTCTGACGCCGGTCTATTGTGACGCTGGTTGCAGCTGTGCCCCACACACACACACATGGCTTCCATTACTGCCTCGTCGTCGAGTAAAGATGAGGCGCACGCTCTCGCCAGTGAAGGGGTCTGGGCTCCTGCCAAACAGCAGCCAGCGCCAGTGTCAGTGTGTGAGCGAGCGTGTGTGAGTACACGTGCATGTGTGTGTGTGTGTGTGTATGTGTGTGTGCATCGATGTATGCGTTATAAATAAGCTGTTTCTAATTGACGGTAAAGAGTACAAGGCCGTTCGCAGATCGCAGTTGCAGCAACTTCCAAATTTCCAGTGTCTTGTGTTCATTCGCTTTCATCACCATCGGTTTTATTTTTGGATGTATTTTCCTATCGTACATATTCTGCATTCACTCTTTCCTTTTGTCTTAGTAAGTTATCCTGCTGTTATTTTGCACTCCCTAAAGATGCCGTTATCCCGTACTTCTCACTCCTACATTCTACTTAACACGTTCTAGTGTTGAAATTGTCTGTTGCATATGTTTATATATTTCCAATTTCCTAGAGTCTTGTTTATAGGCTATTTTTCTTTGATGTATCTTCTTACTATTTGTTGCTGCAATCATTCATTTCCCCACAGGGATCATTAAAGTTTTCATCTTAACACTAACACCAGGGCTCCACCTATTGCCTTCATATTCCTTGGAATTACGTCAACAACTTTGCGATTCACATAGCTATATATATACCATTTCACAAGAGTCAATCGCAACAATAGGCTCACCTTAATCTGAGCGATGGGACTGGATGCTCTCTTCTCGCTCTTCAGGGCGGAGGGGGAAAGGGGGCCGGAGGAGTTGGGAGCCTGCGGGAGGGGAGCCATCTTGGCTCCTGGTGAGATCTGCATGCTGGCCAGCTGGGCGGCGTACAGCTGCTGCAGAGGGAAGAAACCAGCAAACCGACAGGCTATTAACATCGCTCGCCAGCAGCTAGTCAGTGGCTTTCCTCTTTCATTCTCTCTCCTCTCTCTCCTTTGGCCCCCCACACCCTTGATCCCGTTGTGTTTTTTGCTTTATCCCTTCCCTGGAACTGCTTGCGTCTTCTAAGGTTTGATATGTGTGTGTATGGCTGTGTGTGTGTGTGTGTGTATGTGTGTGCCAGAGCCAAACACACATAGACCTCAGAAGGAAACAGATGTGTACACACACACACACACACACACACACCATAGGTCTGAAGTTGACAAGAGTGTCACACACAAATGGAACTTTTGTTTGAGGGGGCGAGTATTTATCAGAGGTTCAGTCCAGAAAAAACATATTTCCTTTAAATTATCTACAATCTATCTCTGACGGTGATTCATTCAACAGATGCAGGAAGCAGCTTGTATATCAATTTATCTAGATATAAATCCAGACAATAGCTAAAGAAGCTTTTGAATGGTTCTGTGGAATGCTGCTTAAGTTCTGAAACTTTACAGATGCAATAAGCAATAATTGACCAGCTACATTTGGGGTATGTCCACATATATTCTTGAAGAGTTTAAGTAATGGAATCAGCGTTTGAGACCATTCTTAGCTCATCATTACTGAAAATACAAGTCTGGTTTACTCCATTGTTTATAAAAATTACAAACATAACATTTATAGCCTCAAAATACACATAAGACTAAGGTTAAGTTGTCACATATGATTAGTCCTCGCATCGAAAGTTCAGACGGTTAATTTCAGATTCAAAAAATACCTTGAATCCAAAAAATCACAGGGTAAACAAAGACAACAGTGGGGCAACAGTGTTTCAATAGGGGCATCATACTCCAGTTACAGATTGGGCATTTAAATCAATTGAAAATCAACCCCTAAAACTAGTGTAAAAACAAAAGACAAGTAAAAGAAAAAATAATACTTGGAAAGTAAAAGCCATCTGGGCTGGACGAAAACATTAAATGTTAAAAAAAAAAAAAAAAATTGTACCGATTTTCCGTCCAAGGTACTTAACGAAAATCAAAGAGTCAAACCCTGGGCCCGGAGTCCAGGGTCTAAATCAAAGCTAGCTGCCCAGACAAACCGCTGCCTGAAACCACTGTCAACCCCTGTCTAAAAGCATTGGAGTGTGAGTGCTGGAGTATCAAAGAGCCAGTCCTCAGGAAAACCACCCAGACGTGGCTGGCCTTCACTTCGATTCCTCTCTTTCTCTCTTTCTCTCTCTCTTTCTTTCTTTCTTTCTTTCTTTCCTGCTTTCTCCTCATTCCTCCCTTCTCCCACCTCATCTGTACCCTCCCCCTCGTTCTCCTTGTCTCTTTCTTTCTTTTGTCCTTCTCTCTTTGGATCTGCCTCTGACCTTCTTCCTTTTTCCTCTCCGTCTTTCAGTTTCATTCCAAAATCATTCCTCTTATCCTCTCCCCCATCTCCATCTCCATCTCTGTCTCTCTCTCTCTCTCTCTCTCTCTCTCTCTCTCTCTCTCTGTTTTCACTCTTCCCCTCCAGTCTAACCGGCCCCAAGTGTTGTGAGATCCGATTTCCCTCTAGTCAAAACTGCAAGGCCTCCTGGGAGCTGAGATCCAGAGGCAGAGAGAGCGCAATGGGGAGAGAGAGAGAGAGAGAGAGAGAGAGAAAGTGATTGAGGGAAAGAGAGAGAGAGAGTTGGGCTGCCGACACACGAGACCACCGTCGCTTTACCGCCACAGCGCCGGGCTCAGCGGTCGGGACCAGAGAAATTGGCTGGCCCTCCTTCCACTTCTCTCCGGAGCGATATTAAACACAAACAGAAGGGGCCTCGCCGCTGAAACAAAGCCCTGATGTCACGCCGCTTATTTTCCTTGGAAGGCACCGGGAGCGCTCGGGCCAACCCCCGGCGATATGAGATCCCCGTAAGAATGTGCTTTGAATGGCTGGTGGTGAGGCCTCTCGCGTCAATCAAGCCGACCGCAGAGCTACTTCTGGTGATGCCTGATATTCTTACAGCTCTGAGGGGAGCAGGGGCCGGGGCAGACACACGAGTCTTTGAGGTAAAACGCTCAGTTAGGATCTCACACCCATGCACACACACACACACACACACACACACACACGCGCGCGCGTCCTGTATGCTGTTGTGCTGTTGTGCAGTTGGCAGCGATCCTGTCAGCGATACCAAATAACACTGAGAAGAGAGAACTGTTGAACAAACAAAAGACTGAGAATAAGAGCTTTTACCTTTTTTTTTTTTTTTTTTCTTTCTCCTTTTCTAGGAGACACTCTGAGATCGATTGGTGACTTGGGAGGCTAATGTGCAGCGTAAACAACCCCAACTGGAGCTCTCACCGCTCAGCCAACCCCCAGGGGAAGACAATGCCGCAATTTCCTAAATTACAAATTGACAAACGGGGCCTCGAACAGCGCCTCGGCCGCCCAGTCTATCTGATTGGGCTTTGGCCGTTAGTGCTAATTTGACTAAAATCCAAATGATTAGTCTGTCATTTTCGACCTCCCTCGTCAATGCCGGGTTTTGTGATCGCCCGGCCTAGCTTAGCATAATCCCTAACAAAGCAAAGAGAAGGTGTTGTGTTGTTGTGGTTGTGGTCTGAGTGTGGGCGAGGGCTGCCCGGCTGCCCCGCAGTCTCCCCGGTCAGACCCGCCTGCCCCTAGAGGACTAAGTGGAGAATCCCCTTAGCTGGCCTCTTTTAGTGTCAAGCTGTTATCGATCTCAGCGGTACACAAAACAAATGAGGTTTTGTCTTTTTCAGCAGGTTTGCAGGGTGGGGGAAGAGGAGGAGGAGGAGGGCGAAATGGATTGACTGCCTCTGAGCTGGCCCACGCACAGGACAGGGGCTAATAGGGCGCTGGGAGGACTGGGTGTATGCAAGGGAGTGAGAAAAATACACAGAAAGACAGAGCATAAACACAACCATTACTACATTTCTTTTACGGGGGCAGATGTCTTTTTAAGTCTCGGAAAACTTGTTTTGCATTAAAATCGCATGAATCACTGACATATTATGACAAATGAACTCATTCTGGTTTAACTATATAAGCAAAAGAGCAGAAATCCTGACTTTGGCAAAAAAAAAAAAAAAAAATTTGCCCCAGTTTCTCACCTTCATCGCCAATGACTCAGTCACAGAAATAGTGAGGCGGAACACAGAAACAGACAGCAAGAGATGTCTTATGATTTCAACAAGAATGTCTGCTAAGCAACTGTATTTCCCTCGCATTAGCCGCGCACAAAGGGGGCCATTCTTCCACGGGAATCCACTGTTTGTGAAGGGGTCTACTCCGAGGCTCTGGAAACAATTGGCCTGATCAAGTTCCCACGCTGATAGCACGACATTTGTGCTATCGTAATGGTTAGGTCAGGCAATTTTTTTTATCTCTCTTTTTTTTGCTTGGGGTGATTTTGCTTTGACAGGTATTCGCTTGTTGCTGAACATACTCCAGTGATTCTCAACCTTTTTCATATCAAGGACCCCTAATTTAGTCCGCATTAGGGCCACGGACCCCCCATTTGATGAGATGTTGTCTCTCGAAAAACCCAAATTTGAGAATATTTGTATTGTTAGATATGATTTTGTCCAGAATTTCATGACTGTCTGTATTCTAGATAGAGAGATAACAGTGAAACTATGATCAAAACAGTCATTCTTCTACATTCTCTAATTGTGTTAACTGCTTGTAAATGAAGTAATGCTGAAGTTTAACAATTCATGAATTTGCTGGGGACCCCCTGCAACCCCCTCAAGGACCCCTTGTGGTCCCCGGACCCCACGTTGAGAACCACGGCTCTACGCTAATCACAAATTTGCCTTTTGTCCCGCTCGTGACAAAGGAAGCTATCCGTCCTCCCTATCGTTTTCCTAACCTCTACACCCTCCCACCCTGCCTCAATCATTATCACCCGGGCATGAAATGATCTGGAGAAATGTTAAGCCTGTTGTAGCTTGCTTGTGTTCATGCTCAGCGCCCAAGAACAAGGTCTTCCTCTATGCCAGTCGATGCCCGCTTGACCATCAGTGCCAACCAGCTGTCTGAAGGAGTGCTGTGGGGCAGAGCTTTGGGACATCTGGAACAGTCTGGCTACACATCTGTCTGTCCTCTGCCAAGCACAGATCTGGCATCAAACGGCCACCTCTAGGGTTTGATGCCAGCTGGTGTGCACTTGAGTACATTATATATTAGGGGAGATTGCCTCCACAGTACTAACACAGTGTAATTGTGTACTTATAATACTTTTCCATAGGTTAATGCGTGGCTTAACACACTGGAATAAGGCCATTGTGAAGTGAACCATAACTGAGACCAATAACTTAAAAACAGTTTGACACATAAGTGCTTAGTTTGTGCATGTCAACGCCTCTACAGTAGCGCTTTGTTTAGCTGAGATCCAGAATTCCCCACTGACCGATTGACCATATGGTATAGATATTAGTTCAACAAGCAGCAATTAAAAATATACATTCTATTGATTATGCATGATAATTGATGTGTCTGTAGCCTAATATTCAGACTGAATGGTCATTTCGTTACCACTCTGAGATTGCCTCCTTGTTAGCCGTTTTCTGTGTGTGGAGGGGTTGATTTTAGTCCCGCCCACGAAGGCGCTGATTGGGAGAACAAGCCGTTGACTAGAGCAACTAGTAAATTAGACTGCACAGAGCATCTCATAATACACATTTCATATTTTTAAAAAGTGTTGGTCCAGACATTTCAAAACATCTACATTTTAGGCAGGTAGTTGATTATCTTATCCGGAGTGACTAACAATGAGTGCAACAGTAGAATAGGGTCAAAGCCACAGATAATTTTCATGCATGATAAAGAAGTGACAAGTAAAGACATGAGAGCCAAACTGGATTATGTTAATGAGACTCTACTGCATATTAAACATTCATTTCTTGTTGTTGTGACAAAATAGATGTTCAGTTCTGTCATTGTTCCTCACTCCCAGAAGGCCGAGCCATGGTGAAAGCAGAGCCAGATCTGAGAAAGAGAGAGAGCCACTGTGGCACTACAGCGTAACCACATTGGCTACATGCAGGCCAAGGGGCTTAAGATAGTGCAGGATGTAGAAAAACAATTACACCAAATGCCTCTATTCTGCTCTTTAGTTCCACTGCAGTGGGTCTATATATCGAATATCAGAAACGCTTTAGTCGCCATGCAAACTGACACACATGGTGCAAGGCCAACAGGACCTCACATAAAGCACAGAGACAGTGAAAAACATATTATGGACAATATACATTTCTCTATGCATACACTCATATTTCACTACATGCATTCTGAATACCTAAGTCTCCACATGCAGAAATTTACCTTTTCTCAAACTAATCATATATTCCCCATGTCTTATATCCACTTATTTTTTTCTCTTTATGCCTTAAACATTTCTTTATTTTTACTATTTATTTATTTATTTAGAAATGTCAAATGTAAAAAAGCTGCAAATGCCGCAAGTGCTACCTTGGTACAAAGAGCGCTACTGGCAAATTCTTGAGATGAAGATACATAACTAAACAAGCACAACTCATAAATCTCATCATGATTGCTTTTGGCGTCGTCATTGTTGTCAAAACAATGTCCAAACATGTGCTGGAAGCCGGCGCCTCCGTCTCTGAGAAATTCCTCTGATAATCACCCTTTTTTTTTCCCCCCCCCGCATAAACACTTCCCGCGCTCGCCGTCTTCCTCCTTTCCTAGTCTTCCTCTCGATTTTAACAGACGGCGTGATGAGATGCTTCCTCTTTCATTCAGGTTCCTCTCTGCCTCTCATTCTCCAGATCTCGGCGGTGTTTAAATGTGAATGAGTTTGCCATCTCCGACAGCATTCATTCCTCCTACCTCTCGCTCACCGTGCGACTCTTTTGATCGTTTCAAAGCCAGGAGTGGAGACAGGCTGCGCCGAGGCTCCCGATCCCCCCAGCGCGGCACGGCGCTTTGTTAAGTCAATAGCGCCTAATGAGAGCCTCGATAAGCGAAAACCACAATACAAATTGAATAAACTGAGATAAGGATTCTCCTAACAGCCAAAAGCCACACTATGGTAATGACTGACGTGATGAAGCAATATTGTTTGCCGGTGAAAAAGCTTTTGAGAGGCTTTGTTCTTTCCACTGATAGTAGGTACAGTAGGAGGGGTGACGGGGTCGTGTTGTGCAATTCCAAACACCCTTTAGGGACTGTTTGCAGTTTTCATTTGCCTTTTTTTTTTTGTTTCCCGTTTTTTTTTTCTTTCTTTGCAAATATGTTCTATGATAACCATTATGTATAAGTGCTATTCTCAAACCACAGGTGTCAAGCAGCAATAAAATAGTTGATGAATTGCCTGGGCCAGGTGTTGCGCTGGTGGGGCGGAATTCCTCAGCGATTCATCATAACAGCTTTTGTCTGACACAGCTGACAGGCAGCAGATAAGGGAAGTAGCACGTTAGCGTCGGCCCATAGAGCTTCATCTTTAACCGATGCGTCATGTTATATATATATATATGTTTAAAAAAAAAGAAACGCATTAATTTAATTAAAATTCATTAAAACAAGCCCGTGATCACAGCAGGTTAATGCATGCTGGGCCTCATCCAGCTGCTTTTTGTATTTGCCACTCCTACCAATGTGAATGTGATCGTTTCGCTGTTGTGGATTTTTTGGAGGGGGGGGGGGGGGGGGGGGGGGAGGTGGAGGGGGGAGGGGTAGTTGGGGGGAAAATGTTGAGAACCCCCTGGCTTATGGGCTTTGTGGGCGCAAGGGAGTGAAGTTACGAAATGAATGATGTTAGGAGATAAATTACCGTTTTCGTTAAAGTGGTAATCTGTGGAATTCTGTTTTTTTTTTTTTTTTTTAGCAACATATGCTTCCTCAACGTCCCACCCCGACCATTATGGCTAGTTCTTTGTTTTGGCTGCTGTCCGGTAACCTTGTTTCTGTTTCACTTGTTTGTTAGTGAAATGAGCGCACACAAATGTGTTGTGGGCACAAATTATGTGACAATTACGTTCCTCCACCATGAAGTGATTACATGACAAGCACAAATTGGACATGCCTTTTTCACTTGTTTGTCATGTGAAATGTTTAGCAGAAACGGTTAAATTTAAGCAAGTAAGACAACTCTGGTTAAAGTTAGGGTTGAGGTTAGGGTTAAGGTTTAAGGCTACTAAAACAAATTGGTTAATGATATGGTAAGGTTTTGGTCATGGCTAAATAAGAAAAACTATCACTAAAAAAATAAAGCTTCACTCAGTGGAAAACTTATTCGCATGAGTTGAGCATTCATCCAGGTAGTTGGAGTTGAAAGCAAGCATATCCACCCACCCCCCCCCCACCCCCCCCACCCCCCCACCCCCCCCCCCGAGCACCACACCCTCACTTTTCATCACTTCATTTCATTGTCAAACTGCTGCCTGTTTCTAGTGGCGTCTCCTCCACTTAACCCTTTTGTGGCGGGGAGATGTATTTCTCTCGCTTGTTGTGCACACATCACGCTCATTTGACGAAATCGAGAGAGAGAGAGAGAGAGAGAGAGAGAGAGAGAGAGAGAGAGAGAGAGAGCGGGCTGCTTCAGTCTCACCTGTAGCTGTAACGGGCTGAGTCCAGACGCCGCTGCAGCTGCCATTGTGGATGGAATGAACTGCATGGGGTAATTCTCACCTGTCGAAAGACCAAAACAAAACACATTGCACAGAATGAGACGGGGGGGCGGGGGGGTTACTGCACAAGAACTAACCTGCTCTTTAGCTGTCCGCTGTCTCTATCATGCTGTCTGTCTCCCGCCTTGTTTCTCTCTCTTCGCCTAATGTTTTTATTTATTCCAAGTGGAACAGACGCGGCCGGGAGCGTTTTATTCCAAGGTTAATAATGTTCGTTGCGGGTGCACAGGGGCGCGCACCCACAACGGTATGGGAGTTCAAGTCGGATGCTTCCTCATTGGGATGCACTCATAAATTCATATACAAGTTCCTTGTATAACCCCCGCTGTTTGTCCCTAAAAGGCTTTCCATGTCCGAGCCTTTGTTAAAAAACAGTTCAAAGCCAAAGGAGAGCGCACAATAATGGCTTTTTAATTCCTTTCTTGATTTCCGCCCCTCTGTGCGGTCTCGTAGGAGCGAATGCTTACAGAGTGGGAATAAATAGGGATTGTTGGGTACGAGGTTGATGGGTCTGTGCAGCGTGGCGTCTAGCTCGCACCTGGAGGAATGCATGAACGACAGGAATGTGAGAAGGACGAGGAGAGAGGAGAGAGCAGGTGGTGCCTAGGAGCCTGCAACACTGTGTACTTGAAGTGTGTGTGTGTGTGTGTGTGTGTGTGTGTGTGATTGTGGTGGTGTGTATCTCTGTGAGTGGGGGTAAGCGTAGATGTTTGTTTGTATCTGTGTGCGTTTCTCTCTGAGTCCGAGTATGGATGTGTGTGTATGTGCAACTATATGTTCATTTGTGTCTGTTTGAGTGTGTGTGTGTGTGTGTGTGTGTGTGTGTGTGTTTGTGTGTGTCCTGGATTGTGTCGGTATGTGCGTTTGTTTGTGTCTCTGAGTGAGTCCGAGTATGGATGTGTGTGTATGTGCAAGTATATGTTCATTTGTGTCTGTATGCATTTGTGTG